>NC_137340.1:24267143-24519643 GCF_965287045.1 Carcharhinus amblyrhynchos
GTAGCTGCAGGGAGATAGGCTATAGATGGCAATGCTCAAAGGCTGATGTTATTGATGATGGACTTTGTTGTTACCTAGCGGAATGAGCCAGGCAGGAGATCAGAGGGCCACTAGCATCACAATGAATATAATAGACCAAATGGTCAATCGATAGATTCTCGGCCCACTCTGTTCACTTTTATTTATTGCAGTTCCTTTTATTAATCAGCCACATCGCATGATGGCTCCCCACATTGCCCCTGACAGCTGAGCACTTAGGTTCACCAGACCGTCAGCTTTTTCCAGTCTCCACTTTGAAAATCTACTTCTGGTCCTCCCCAGCCTATTAACAAAGTCTTCAAGGATCTTAACAGGCCATTAATTGGAGGCGAGCGCGTTGCAGGCTCCCCCACCACCTAGGTTGGATGTTCTCCCCTTTCGCCCGTCGAAACAACAGTTGAGCACTCTGTATTTCACAGAAACCTGATTTTTCGCGAGTTGATGAGGCTTCCCACCTGCTACAGGCAGGTCCCTGGACTAACCAGGAAAACTGTAAATGAAATATGACGGCTGATATATGAAGTTAAACAATATATCCACTACTGTCCATCTTCCATTGAGTGGAGGGAGTTAAAAATTGGTCCTGCACTATTTTAGAAACATAGAATCCTTACAGTAGAGGAGGAGGCTTTTTGGCTCATCAAGCCAGCACTGACAACAATCCCACTCAGGCCCTATCTCTGTAACACTACGTAGTTGCCCTGCTAATCCCACTGATGCTAAGATGCAATTTAGCATGGCTAGGTAACCTAACCTGCACACCTTTGTACTCCTGGGAGGAAACTAGAGCACCTGGAGGAAACCCACACAGACATGGGGAGAACTTATAAGCTCCACACAGATGGTCACCCAAGGCCAGAATTAACCCAGATCACTGGCTTTATGAGGCAGTAGTGCTGATCACTGTGCCACCTTAAATCTGGAGAATAGGATTTACTTCATATAGGAAATGTGGCTTCACTGAAAAGCAATTTGAAAGAGAGGTAATCTCCAGGAGGGATAGATTCACGTACTTCCTGGCTCTATAAACGCCTTTTAACAAACAAACTTACCTGTTCTGGGTGTGGCCTGTAGCAGTTCATTTTGGTTTAGTGGTTCAACACCAGGTACCCAGTCACACTACATGCAGTGTCCATTGATACCTCAAGACTGCACTGGGGACCTATCATCGGCATAGGATGCTGATTTACATATTACAGGTAGGCTCTCAAACAAAACAAGCGGACACATTGTTTAAAAGAAAAACTGGATAGGCAGACTGTGAATGAAGTATGCTGCTATTTTTGAGCTGCTGTTATCTTCTTCCCATCAGGTGGGAGCAGAGGAAATTGAGGCCATATTTCTAGATGGAGGTTCCTCCTTTTAATATACTGTATACTCTCGGATTCATTCTGCAGTATACAAGTTTTCAGATGTTGTCTCACCTTTTATAAAATACAAGTAGGATTGCTCTGCATCAATAGTAAAATTCAAACCCTACACTCATGAAAGCTTTTTTGGAAAATATAAGGGGAAGTCAGAGTGACATATGTAGTTTATCACGGTGCATTTTTATCATGTGTGAGTGACACACATTTGTCACACATTTAAGAAAAATCTTATAAATTTGTAAGTACCTCTCCTTTTCCTTTCAACACCATATTTCCTGCTCAAGATCACAGCACTTACTGGCATTTCCTATTGCTGACCTCGGTACAAAATAGTGAATCTAAGAATTTCTGGCATAACTTCGTAACATCCTGGGTATTTAAAATGGAATCACAGTTGACTGTTGTCAAGGGATATTAGTGCATAGTGAACCCATTTACTCAATTGTTTTATCAATGTTGCCTTAATAAGTTCCAGCCTACTATCTGGTACTCTTTGCCAAAATAGATCTTTCTTGTTCAAGAGTCCAAAACAAACTATGGTCCAAATGTAATCTTCCAAAATGTTATTTCCCAAACTGGCTTTTGAGCATCCATATCGATAAAATGAAACGTTGCGGTATTCAGATGGTTATAATTATTTCCAGATATGAGCTGCCAACTGCACTACCTGTCCCCTTGTATTTTCTATTTTGATGTTTTATTATGTAAGCTGTTCTGGACAGGATTTGATGCAGTGGTAGTGGCTCCCTTCAGCAGCTGCAAACCTTGGGGCGAGCCTGCCTCCAGTGGTCTTGGGAAGCATAACTGAATTTTGTATGGTCAGGGGATTAGTTGCTTGAAGTTGTGGCTTCTTCCCACTGGGAGCAGTTACCAATGCTGAGATGGATGTAGGCACCAGAACATTAGTATCTTCAGAGATCCAGAAAAGTGAGACAGATTTACCAGAGCCAGTCAGAAAGGCCTCTGAATGATATTGGAGTGCGAGGGGGCATGGGGAGGCATCAATTGGAGATGTCTTGCCACTGGAAAGGGCCTCTATGTGCCATAGAGTGACAGAACAAGAGGAACCCCCTACCTGTGACACCAAGCCTAGTTGGCAGGCCACCAGGGTATACCAGGCAGCCTCAACATGTGGCATCAGCCTTCCCTACCAATGAAGGCCTAACCCCCCACCTCCCCTCATCCTCCACCTTCCTCCCCCAGCCATGCTAGATTCTCCGTGATGACGGTAGGAAATCACCCTGGCGTGAAATAATGTTTGAGACAATATGGGTGCAAATGCCTCAGACTGCCTTCAGAGTTCAAGATGGAGACAGCCCACAATCCTGGACCTTGGAACGCCACAGCAGTGCATCAGAGGTACATCTGCAAGTGGACCCTGGAGGGTCACAGAAACAATGTCAAAATGTTCCTGGAGATTGATCATTGTTCTCAGGAGGTCCACCTCCTGGCTTCAGAATGTTCCTGCAGATTTATCTTCATTTCCAAGAGATTTACCTTCCTTCTTCACTGTTGTTGACATCCTTTTCAATATGGCCCCTGAATACGATGTGCTATCCGAGTGTGACCCACCACGGGATATGGAGTGAAACATTCCGAATACATCTAATTATGAGGTTGGGACCAGAAGATTTGGCACCTTTCCCCCCCAGCCTGCACAACAGGGCACACTCCATGTTCCCACCCTTGCCATGGGACTTGGTCCTGTGTTTTCCAAGAGTTTTCTATTCAACAAATATTACTCAACACTGTGGTGTAATATTTTGAATTAATTAACTGTTCATTATTACCAAATTCATCTCCCCTTCCTGATAAAATTCTCACAGGTAACATAGGTTAGGATTCACTGGCCTCCAAGCCGTGTGTTTCCCGAGTGTGGAAGGTGGCGCACTGTTCGCTGGTGGTAGGATTCTCTGGCCTCACCACTATCAATGGGATTTCCCATTGTGGGCATCCAACACCACTGGGAAACCCATTTGCAGGGTTGCGCTGCCTGTGGAACCGAAGAATCCCACCGCCAATGGACAGCTGGAGAATCTCACTTATAGTCTCTATTACAAGGCTTGTGATTCATTATCTTTTCATATTATAGCTTATGGTAAGTTATAGGAAATTCTGTTAAACATGAATCTCTTCATAACAGGCAAATGCTTGGCTGCAAAGAACTATCTTAATGAGGATGAAGTTTGAGTTGAGTTGACTTCGTTTGCTTCCTGAATATTCTTATTCACCTTACCCTTTTTTTTCCATAATGTTAATTCATGCTGTAATTTTTAAATGACTTTATTGCATGCAACATAATTTTATAATTTGTAAAATTGTGCTATTAAATAATCGTTTCTTAACTATAAATGATCAAGGGAGAAATGGAAAAGGCGGTGCAGGCAATAAAATTAAGAGTTATGTAGGTAATAGGTAAAATTACACTGCAGAGCAGTAGCCTACTATAAATCAATGATTACACCACCAGGCCAAAATACTGAAGTTATAACAGAGTTAGAATTGCAGATGTATGGATGGGTATAATCTACATGTTGAATTAAGTGTTACTGATTGGTTTAATTGATAAGATCTCTGGATAAATCTAGAAATGTGGGGTAACATATATTTTGACTGTTCTAAATGCCTTTTCAGAAATTTCACTTTGCCATTAGTGAAAACCATAGAAAGCAATGAATTTTTCAGCAGGAAACTTGTTCATCTTGTGAAAACCCCACCAAGACTTGCTTTCCTTATATTACTGCCCTTTTGATTTGTCTCTTTTTTTTCCTGAAGTTTAAACTAAACTAATTATGGCATTAGAGGACCAATTACTATCCATGCAGAGCGACGGGAGTCGTGTTGCAATTGCTGTACGTGAACATGCTGAGGTATTTGTGTCTGTGACGCCTTAGCCTGATTGTACTTCTATGAGGAAGACCAGGAAAGATAAACCCCAACACTGAAGAGGATCTGATTGATCAGTATTCCCTGCATCAGGTCTATCCAATGGTACACCCTGGGTCTTTCTGACAGATTGGGTTGCACAACTGGCTTCCTGTGGTGATTGTCCCTTTAAGGGTAACACGGTGGAGTAAGGGTCACTTGGCCTGGGTGCCAATCAGGACTCAGAGTGGGGAATCCCTCCAGGGGGAGGACTTCTCCCAGGCAGAGGTATTTTATCGCTAGCTGCAAACTCTTGAAGATCACTAAATAAATCCATTTGTTCACTAATGAAAGCTCTGAAAGTGCACCATTACACTTCCATTCAACAAAGACTTGATGAACTATGTCACATCTGCTGCCACTTGTAAGAAGTGGCAGCTCAAGCATTGGGATTGTTTTACCCGCGAGAATGAAAGTATCAATTGCACTGAACTTTACACCACTGAACTCTCCCTGGGACCTGTAGGTGAAGGTGTGTCTCAGTGTGTTCTCTCTTTGACATATCTGAACCAAATCACCTGAGGACTATTCACAGCAGCATGAGAAATGTATTCAATTTATGGCTACAGTAACTTCCCAAAAGATAAGGTGCAATGTTGTTCCATTTTATTAAATACCAAACTATCCTGCAGATTGGTGAAAGGAGAAATATTAGAGTAAACAGTCTGTGTGCTGGTCCTATAAACCAATAAGGTTGTCTGTAATTCTACATAAGCTCAGGATCCAGACGAATGTGTGCCATTACTTTCTATACAGGCTGCTTGCTATTGAATGAAATCAAAGTTACAGCAGGGAAACAGGCCCGGCTATTCGGCCAACTGATCAGTGTTGGTGCTAATGCTCTGCCTGTGCCTCCTCCCGCCCTACTTCATCTACTCTTATTAGCATATCCTTCTATATTCCTCCTTGAGTACTATCTAGTTTCCCCTTTAAATGCATTTAAGCTATTTGCAATAATTGAGCCATTTTTACCCACCCTTACTTACAAGCACAATTCCCAGTATGCTAATACTGCAACCACACCCCTGCTAAGATCAGCTATCTTTACACTTTTTTTATATTGAAGCTTACAAATATGAACACCCAAACAAATACAATAGCCACTAAATCTATTTTTGTTTGGCCTACTTGACTGTGAGCAAGACACATGAATTAAAATTAAACATTACAAAAAGTTTTACTTCTTATTGTGATAAATGGAACATGGAGTCTTGTTATTTTGGCATGCTGGGAGTGCACTGGTATCACTGGCAAGTTGCCAAGTCGCTTAAGAGAGTATTTTCCCTTCCAGGACTGGTCTACTGACCTTGTTTTGTTTTCTGTTTGCATTGCACTGTATCTGATTAGAATTTTTTTTAAATACCAATTAATTCAGTTTGGCAATTGTAAAGCATTTCCAAAATAGCAATTGTGCTTCATAATTGAACGCAGCTTTATTGTAGCCATGGGAGCATATCAAAGGTGTTGTGGGCAGGGTCCAGTTAACTTGCCGTTCCAGTCAGAAATATCAACACGCTTTAGAGTGTTTGCCTGTCAGTGACCCCCTTAACGTCTTGAAAAAAGTAGTGTGATTCCCACCTTTCCCATGTTAGCACATACAAGTCTGAACAGCAGAGTGTGTGCTTGGTTGTAAGCTTGCCCTGTGCTGGGTGGTCTGGGGACTTATCCTACTTCCCATCTCATTTGCCTGCAAACGCCTTCACCTTGTCAGGGCCAATAATTATCCAGTTGGTGATGCTCAGAGCTGCCATTCCTAAGATTGGATTAGATTGAAGAGGCTGAGGTTTGGTTCCTCTGTGCATTTTCTCAGTCAGTTAGTGTATACACCAGGGGCTTTGGAGGCCTACAGCAGAGCTACACTAACTTTTCTACCCTCCCTTATTATGGAGCTTAATAACAGCAGGCAGTGTATTAATATGTAAGAGATCAAGAGATTATTGATTAGAATCACTTGCCTAATATCCCCTGTCTGTCATGTAGTTCAGCAGCCTTTCATGATTTTTTGTGTCAGTCTATTTAAATATTCATGACCGAGTTTCTTTGTACCTCTACAGCTGAATTTCTAATTAATCTGTCAAAGAAATACAATATGCCCCAAAGCTTTATTATTATATGGGTCAGCTGCAACAAAAGATGACCAGATAGCCCTAGGGATAATTAATGATAACAATTCAGTGTTTACCTAGGTTCATACCTGGGGTTTAAGTGTGTGCTAAATGAGACTCAGACCACTCCAGTCAGCCTTTGAAGCACCCTCATATGCCAGACTAAATAATAATGATGGGGAGGAGAGAGCAAGGAGAACTGCTACTGCCTAACAACATAATCAGCAATTATGGCTGTGAAATGGGGAGAAGGGTAGATTTTATCTCATTATAAAGGACCAAGTATAAAGTTTTTATCTGACACAAGCCCTTTTCTTTTGAATTCAAATGATTTTTTTTTCCCTTTCCAAAGGTGAGTGATCGGGTTCATGAATTTAATTCTAGTGCAAAAAGCTGCTCTAATTAGCCGAATACATTGGCTAAAATATAAATGACATTTGCTCCAGCGTGCAGTGGCCCATTAATGCAGGATGTCATAGTTTAACTTGAACTGTATCATTGTATTCATGTCAATTAATTTCTGTCATCGCCGTTTCTTTTATTGCGGCCAGTCAGCCAGTTTAACAATTCTGTAATTGTTTTAATGCTGTGTTGATTTTAAGCTGTTTGTGCTGGGTTTTTTTTAATTGTTTCAAGTATGAAGCTTATCTCAGAAAACCTTAAAGCTGCAGTATCCCTTTCCCAAGGTCTATTATGGAGCTTGCCTTCAAAAGTGCAAAACATATTCTTACCTTCTGTTTGTTTTCATGAAAAGTTTTTGAAACGTCCGCAGATTTCTTAGTTGGAAAAACAAGAGACGTTGCGAGGTTAACTGCAGGGGGAAAGAAATGGAATTGAATTTGACCTGTTTCTTAAATTCCAAATCAAAAATGGCAGTGACTTTAGTTTAAAACCCTGAAATTCACTTTCAGTTGGTTTGTCTTTTTTTAAAAAAAGCAGAACCAAGTAAATATTAGCTCAAGCTTTCTAATTGCTGAAGGAAAAGACCCCCATTCAAAGGTGACAGGTTTAATCTTACTTCAAGATTATTATAGAGTAACTCAGGCCATAATTATAACTACGAAAGGACTGACATTATTAGGTATATTTCGGAACAAAGCTGGCTACATCCCTGTTCTACCCCAGGTTATAATTTTTCACAACCACTTTGAAAAGATTTTGTTTCCAATTAAGTCGAGTAAAACCAAACAGAATTTCTGTCCTAATAATATGATTATATGGGCTTCATTAAGCTTGACATCATTTTAAATTAGAAAAAATATACCTGCAAGTAATTCTTTTTAGTTAAGAGAGAGATGCAGATAAATGCAGCAAAGCACTTCAAAGTCAAAACAATGAAGGTACTTGCTGTCAAATATGGTTTTGTTAAAAGGGAGGGATATATGTTTAAATTAATGCAATCAATTCACCTACATATTTGATAACTTTAGTGTTTCTATTAAGTGAATAAAAATGGAAGGCTATTTTACTCATTCCTATTAGCTCAAAGCTTTTAGTCATGAATTCCTGTCACTAAATATCATGTCTAGATTATGTCTGTTATAATGTTTACATTCCAGATTGTATGCTGTAACGTTGATGCATCATCCCCCACAGCTTTGATTTTTATTTTAAATACCGAGTTAGAACGGAGAATGCATCGGTCTCGTGTTTGTTTGTATTTTATTTGCATTTACAAGTGTGTTAGAAAACGGTATACGAAACATTTCATTATTAAGCCAGTGGTGCATAATTCCTCTAAGTAAATTAAGTTTTCTGGGTCATAAGAGTTAACTGAACTTTTTGTCACTCGAGGATAAAAGTTCTGTCTGAAGGCAGATAACAACATGGATTGTTGATTTTCAGATGTGAAAAACGTAATGCAAAAGTAAGCAAAGGCCGGTTAATTCGGCTTGCTTATATCTCTTAACACTGCCCACAATCTATAAAAATCTAACCTTTCTGAAATTGATGCAAGAAGATAAAACCGACTGAACATGGACCTCGAGATGTATATTATATCAATGTCTTTTGAACTAACTACAATATAAATGCATTATTCATATGCCCATTATATGTGATTTAAAGTTGCATTGTGATTTTCCAATTAAAAAAAATTAAATTATGATTCAGATCCATACTTCACCTTTACAATTTTAATATTTTTCCATTCAAAGCATAGAAATATTAAATTTCTGGGTGGCAAAAAGATAAAGCAATTCATAGTACTCTATTCTCTGTGCAAAGCAACCACAGGCAAGACCATTCTACTGAAAAATATCCCTCTGTTCCACAGCAACCTTTAGTGGCTACAAAACATTAAGGACAGTTTCTTCTCTGGTTTTCTTGCTGTTGCTAAAAATCTTCAAGGTTCCATTGTTCAAGTTCATAGGTATTATTGCCTTTGTTTTGGTTGTAAAAACGGTTACAACATGTAATTTTTGTCTCAGTGCATTGGGAAGTGAGATATCCATAATATTTTACATTTATAGGCTGCTTTGGAGGCTTCTACCTCTGTTTTGATACGTATTCTCAAGGCTCCCTCCCACGCTCTAGAACTGTAAGGCATCATTACTTTCTGCCTAGAATAAAATATGAGCGTATTAATGTACAGTAATCAAATGCTTATTAGGGATACATTTTCAAAAGCCAATACGGTGAAAGGGAACTCTGTGTTCACCTACACACAAATAGTGGATTCTTCCAACAGATCACTGGCGTTATGAATCAACAGATTTGTTTTGTGCGTGCGGCAAATTGTACTTTTGAGAAGTCAGACTGTAGAGTTTATTAATGCATTCTCATGGAAATAGACGCCTGATTGCTTGGGAGTGTTGTAATGATTTAGAAGATGGTGAGTGCCTTTTACTAGGCAATATTAATTTTGGAGTAAGAGGCACATACAAGGAATAACATGCAATTACCCTGAAATTAATCAGGCCCAATTAAATTTGATTCCTGCTATTTGTTGTTAGAAGCATTTTCCTGTACATTGACGCTCTGATCCTGGTATTTTTTGGTGGGGAGGGGGTGGTATGTTGTGTGGGGAGCACCGGGCCATTTCCATTTCAATGGATACTCAGCGGAGTTGGGAACAATGCCCAGGCCAGATCATTCTTAAAAATAACATCAAAAACATTCCACGTGTGCTGTTCACAGTATTGTGGAGCAGATTTACTACAGGACATTTTCCTTATTTCAACCCAAATCTGTTTGTGAATTCCATCAAGTTTCCACCACAGCTCGCTGTCTGCACAATCTTAAATCTAACTAATGGAAACCAAAAGTCTAATTGGCTATTAAAATACTTTAAAATGATGCATATTGTTATCCCTAACAAAGTGTTTGGAGATTTAAAAATGTGACCTCAAGTTTCTATGTCAGGGAATTTCTTTCCCCTGAGTCCAGTGCAGTAGGCCATGGATTAAGGGTGATATGTGATACACTGTGGTAAGTTCAAGCTCAACTAAGGTATATGATGACTGACCAGTCTGACTGACTTCTTTTCTCAGTTATTAGTGTTGGTGGATATTTTCATAGAATCGTAGAATCCCTATAGTGCAGAGGAGGCCATTTGGTCCACTGAGTCTGCACCGACTCTCAGAACATCTTTACCCAGGTTCAACACCGGCCCTATACCATAACCCCACACATTTATCCTGCTAATCCCCCTAACCTACACATCTATCTCACTAATTCCCCTAACCAAAACATCTATCTCGCTAATCCGTCTAACCTACACATTTATCCCGCTAAATCCCCTAACCTACACATCTATCTCACTAATACCCCTAACCTACACATTTATCCCACTAATCCCGCTAACCTACACATCTTTGGACACTAAGGGGTGATTTAGCATGGCCAATCCATCTAACCTGCACATCTTTTGCACTGTGGGAGGGAAACCGGAGCACCCAGAGTAAATCCATGCAGACATAGGGAGGATGTGCAAACTCCTAACTGACAGTGACCCAGCTGTCCCTGGCACTATGAGGCACCACTGTGCCAATGAGTAAAATCCAGAAGGATCCTCTTGACAAACGAGGCACAGTCAAAGGGTGCATCTCCTTTCACCACTACCCTAACGGTGTTATGTAACCTCTGCAAGATTTTTAGCAACAGCAAGAAAACCAGAGAAGAAACTGTCCTTAATGTTTTGTAGCCACTAAAGGTTGCTGTGGAACAGAGGGATATTTTTCAGTAGAATGGTCTTGCCTGTGGTTGCTTTGCACAGAGAATAGAGTACTATGAATTGCTTTATCTTTTTGCCACCCAGAAATTTAATATTTCTATGCTTTGAATGGAAAAATATTAAAATTGTAAAGGTGAAGTATGGATCTGAATCATAATTTAATTTTTTTTAATTGGAAAATCACAATGCAACTTTAAATCACATATAATGGGCATATGAATAATGCATTTATATTGTAGTTAGTTCAAAAGACATTAGTACGGTGTTATGTAACAACTGATTACAGTCATCACTTTTTCCTGTTATGGAGAATGGGCGACCACTGAAAAGCTTCCAAAACCCCTGGGTGGCACGGTATCTGCGTTTCCTCCAGGTGCTCCAATTTCCTCCCACAGTCCAAAAGATGTGTGGGTTAGGTGGATTGGTCATGCTAAATTCTTTAATATCAGGGGGATTAGCTAGTGTAAATACGTGGGATTACAGGAATAGGGCCTGATGGGATTGTGGTCGATGCAGACTCGATGGGCTGAATGGCTCCTTCTACACTGTAGGGATTCTATGATCTTGGCAAGAGGCTAGGAAGCCTCCACTTTAAACCACATCCCCCCACGCCCACAAAAAAGGAATCCCGCAGAAATCAAACCACTAAACAGGTTATGCTCTGAAGTTGGTTATAGCTCCTGGATAAACCATAATTATCGTCTCACCACTGCCAAGAAAGAATGTAATTTTCCTTTTCTCTCCTATCACCCATTTATGGCTTCAGTAATAAAATTGCTTACCTACAATTTACATTTTAAAGGGTAATATTTACACAGAGTGTACAGTTTTCCGATTCCCTTCTTCCTGTTTGATATGAAATGAAGTTAGCGTTTTCTCTAATATGACTCTAGTCACAATGCTGCCAATGAGCACCTTTCAAATGATTAGACCAAAATCTTTTGATGGAATTGGAGATGAAAAGAAATGGAGGCGATCAGTTCACACAACTATGTATTTCTTTTTAGTATAGCTTCAAGTAGCAGAAGCATATTCCCCGTTATACATTGAAAAGTGGAGCAAGTCACTCAGCATGAGCGGAGGGCTGTTTGTCCTGTGATCTAAAATTTCCAATGGATGTCCAGCTGAACCTAAAAGACAAGGGTGGAATTTTCCATTCCAAGCCACAGTGGGTTTGATGGTGGGGGGATGGGGGGAAGACAAGGTGGCAGAAGCCAAAATATTACTTCCCCGCCAGTGTGAAATGACTGGCCTGTGCAAAACTGCACTCCAGATGCTGGCATGAACCCATTTTGCATCATGTTGATAGCATACAGATAAAGGCCCAACAGGAATTGTTCCCCTTATGCCCAGCAACAGCCCCCCTCCCCATCATCTGCAGCCAGCAGGATTTCACGCCAACCAAGGATACATGTAAATATGGACATTTCCCTGAAGGTGGCCTGGGGTAGTCCGCAGAGGTGATAAAATGGAGGCCTTCAGCGACCGTGAACCCTGGGACACCACGTGCAGCATTGGCTGGGTATGGCATAAAACATGTGGATCTTCTCACTGCAGCAGCTTCCAGGGGGTGGATTCTCTCGCTTCAGCTGGACAGCTACAATGAGGTACTGTTGGGAGTGAGGGGCTGTGCAGGGCAGAGGATTAGACAAGGAGGAGAAGAATAATATGTGGGGCGGGTATGGAAGCCTATCAGGGGGTGGAGGAGGTTAGTTGTGGAAGGGGAAAGAGAGTGAGTGGGTGGCACAGTGGTTAGCACTGCTGCCTCACAGCACCAGGGACCCGGGTTCAATTCCCTGCCTCGAAGTACTGTGTGGAGTTTGCACATTCTCCGCATGTCTGCCTGGGTTTCCTCTGCTTGCTCCAGTTTCCTCCCAAATTCCAAAGGTGTACTGGTTAGGTCGATTGGCCATGAAAAAATTGACCCTAGCAGTGTAAATATGTGAAGTTACTGGAATAGGGCCTCAGTGGGATTTGGTTGTTGCAGACTCAATGGGCTGAATGGCCTCTTGTTGCACTGTAGGGATGATGTGATCCCATGAGATACTAAGGGGATCGTGGAGTGGGTGAAGTAGATAGAGCAGGCAGGAGGGAAGGGCCTCAGTGCAGTATGGTTGGGGTGGTATGTATAGATGTGAATGGGCAAAGGGATGTGGAGGTGTGAATGGTCATGGGGGTGTGCATGCATGAAGGGGGGAGAGGGAAAAAGGGTTCAAAGGGAATAAGTTACCTCAGGATAATTCAGAAATTTAATGTGCATCTCCATAATTATTCAGCAATATCTCTGTATGGCCTACAGTGATCTGGTAAGTTATATCAGATCACTGATAAGTCAGTGCCTGATATAACTTATTGTTAGTTCTAATAGCAAAGGGGTTGTCATTATTTTGAGATGTTAGATTTCTGGTGGGAAAATGTCTGACTTCTGTGGCTGAGTGATACATTTGAGAATTGCAAAAATCCAAATCTTCAAGCAAGTTAGGTGAAAAATTCTGTCCTACATAAGAACATAAGAAATAGCAGCAGGATTAGGCCATCTAGCCCTTCGAGCCTGCCCCGCCATTGAATAAGATCATGGCTGATCTGTCGTGGCTCAGTTCCACATTCCCGCCCTCTCCCCATAACCCTTAATCCCCTTGCCTATCAAAAACCTATCAACCGCGTCTTAAAAATATTTAGCGAGGCAGCCTCCACCACTTCAACGGGCAGAGAATTCCAGAGATTCACCACCCTTTGAGTGAAGAAGTTCCTCCTCAACTCCGTTCTAAACCGCCCCCCTTTATCTTGAGGCTGTGCCCTCTAGTCCTACTGTCCTTTCTGAGCGGGAAGAGCCTCTCCACCTCTATCCTATCCATCCCATTCATCATCTTATATGTCTCAATGAGATCTCCCCTCATTCTTCTAAACTCTAACGAGTACAAGCCTAGTTTATTCAGCCTCTCCTCATAGTTCAACCCCCTCAACTCCAGTATCAGCCTAGTAAACCTCCTCTGCACTCCCTCCAAGGCCAAAATATCCTTGCATAAGTGCAGCGACCAAAACTTGTATTGTTTTACTCTGTAAAGCTAACATAGTTCAACACTCTGGGTGGAATTTCACTGGCACGTCCACCTGAGTTTCATACAATACCATCGAGGCGAAAGGAGAATGCCGCTTTCTGAGCCTCTCCCACTGGGGCGGGCATGCTGGTAAAATTCCGGCCTATATTAGGGGAGGCAGTGGGGTAGTAGCATTATCACTGGACTACTAATCCAGAGGCCCAGGGTAATGAGATTCGAATCTCACCATGTCAGATGGTAAAATCTGAATTCAATAAAAACCTGGAATTAAAGGTCTCATGATGTGCATCAAACAATTGTCATAAAAAGCCTGTGTAGTTGACTCATGTTCTTTAGGGAAGGAAATCTATCGTCTTTACCTGGTCTGGCTTGTATGTTATTCCAGTGTAATGTGTAACAGCAGTTTGGTTGACAAAGTGACAATTCCATGAATGAATAAAAAAAAACACATTTGTGAGCATTTCTTGCCAATTTGTAACAATCATATCTACAACCACATTTAGAAGAGAAACTGCTTTTGTGAACTTGTCACCCTGTAGTAACAACTGCCCAGCAATGGTGGTGCTGTAGTCCTTCAGTTTTCTGACTTCCAACTAAATGGCTAGTATTAAAATTAATGCTGATGTCCTATGTATGATAAAGGACCCCTATTTACATGTTAGAGTTAGGCTTATATCTAAACCAGGCTGGCCATCCACCCCTAGGAAGGCCCAAACCAAATTTATGACAGGCAATCACTTTTATTTTTGCTTTGAATATAAACATAGAATCTTTCATATTCTAGATTAAAGGTGGCTGACAATTTTATTTTCATTTTGATGATACCAAAATTAGCATCTGCAACTGATTTGCATCAAAGGTCATTGGGTTGAATCTAAACTTCTAGAAGTGAGTGGGTCGAGGTTGGGACAGAGGTTAAAATGGAGAACAACAATCGAACCAGCCTCAAATACTCTCTCTTCTAACTTTAATGAAAATGGAATAAGGGATGGGTGACCAATCCACTCGTGAGAAACAGGTTGATAATGTTGTATGTTATTGTATTTTAATGTTGTTCTGTGCCTTCCATTTTAACAGTCATTCTATTTTTAACCATGGGAAGCCATTTTTCCTGAGCCTAAGGAAACTCGCCATTTGAGAGGACCTGAATTCACGAGGTTAGTGTCTTTACAGCATTTCTTGTGGGCCAGGAGGGAGTAAAGCCTTTCTCTCTCACTCTCTGTCTGCTCCTCCCCAACAACAATCAGATTCTATAAACCACCATCCCTTAACCACAGTCAGAAAGGCCCCCTCCCCTTTCTCTCTCACAATCACAGCCACCATTTGAGATATTCCCCTGTGCTCAGGTCACACTCTAAAATCCTGGCACCCCAATCTGGAACCACCACCCCTCCCCACTGTACAATCAGCCTACAATCAGAAGCCTCCCCCTGCACAATCTGTCTCAACACACCTAACTGCGCTTGTCGGCTGCAGCTCTCTCAACTAGGCCTCTCTTCTGAAAGGTTTCCAAAGTGGCAATCAAGCTGCCTGGGGAGAAGAGCAGGAACCACACCTAAAAGACTGGAACCTAAACTACTATTAAATTTTTCAGGATATTTGGGAAAGTGGTTCTTCTGAGTTTCCTGTCTTCACAACGTTAGCACCCTCTCCCATCAACTCCAGCAAACCCCACCGCCACCTCCTTTCCTCGCCTCCAGCCTAGTATTGTCTGACCAATGAAAATGTTACAGAGTGACTCTTGTAAATATGCACCTGTTTATTTGCATATCTAGTAACACAATGCATCAAAAATTAAATTAAATTCAATATGTCAAAAAATGAAATAAATCTTTACTTGATTTTGATTACTTGATATTACAATATCGTTATGACATTTGGAACAATGACATATGTTATAAAAAGTCACGTTACGTATGAGACAGATTGAGGTTATTCAGTGATTAAGGTGCTGAATTTGAGCATCGTGTATTTTAGGCTCGAATCTTGTAGATAGTTAATGCATCTGACCAGGTACACACGGTGAAATTTGTTATGTAGCTTCAAATGATTAATTAAATCCATTAGTGGAGTAAACAAATGCTAATATAATCTGGTTAACTATAATGAACCGTTTTATGTATAATCAAACCTCATATATGTAATTTAGATGATATAGAGAAAGGTTATAGATAAGATCATGCCTCCAAGAACATTCCATTAACAAAACTGGTATATTTAGCTGCCAGGCAAATTATAGAGTGAAACAACTCTGTAATATTAAAAGCGGAAAGGCCGCACCCTGCAGGTATAAAATTTTGTCTGTTTACAGTGACCCCTGTGTGGGATGTTATAAAGGAAAAACATGAATCACTGTCAAGTTGCTATGACTCTGACTCCCCGACTTGAGTCAAATGAGAATTGCAGGCAAGCGGAATCACAGGAGAATATGCTGCTTTAGTATCACTGAGGTCTTCATATGAAAACATAGTTTATTAGTGTAGAATATCAGCAGCGACTTATTAATGTGTATGTCGAAATGCGAAAGATAAAAAAAAGTGTTTCCTACAAGGGTTGAAATGAGAAGAGAAAGACTAACATTTATGTGGAGCCTTTCATAATCACCAGTCATCGTAAAATGCTTTACAGCCACAGTGCTTTTGAGGTGCCATCGCCATCATGAATGTAAGAAATGTGGCAAGCAATTTGCACACAGCAACTTCCCACAAATTCCAAGGCAAACAGTGTTACCCACTCAGCAAGGGCTAACAAAGAAGGAAGAAAAAAAGAGAGGGATACTGGAAACATCCAATATGTCAAATCATGGCCAATCACCAAGAATCTTCAAGCATTCAAGGATTCTTAGAATTAAAGAGCCTATGTTCGTAGGATTGGCTAGAATTCTATGATTTGAGTCTTCCGACTCCCACCCTCAGTGATCCCTTTTACGCCAATCCTACGAATCTTGACTCTTTAATTCCAAGCATCCTTGAATCCTGCGTTTGAGTCTCAGGGCCAGTGGCTGCCCTGTGTTTATACGAGCCTTTGAAATGAGTCTTATCTCACAGAAACTCAGTTGCAGGTTGGTGGTGGTTGAACTTAAAAAGGGCTACCTTTGAAGAAATAGATTGCTTTTTACAATGAAAGATTTTGAAGAAATATATCTTTCTGAGGATAAACAATTTGCTTATTATTATGCAAACGCAGCAATCTCAATGTAGTTTACCAATGCCCTCCTTCCATCTTCTTTCTCTGTGTAATAAATGGACGCTATTTGCAGGAAGTTACCTAATTAATCATTTTGAAACAATCATCACTTAATTGCTCATTCACTATTTACCTTGTTTTCACAGGGGCACACTGTTGCCTCCAAACGTCAGGGACCCAGCTTGGTCGCTGTCCGTGTGGTGTCTGCACATTCTCCCGGTATCTGTGTGGGTTTCCTTCAGGTGCTCTGGTTTCCTCCCACAATCCCTCAGTGTCCCCGAATAGGCACCAGAGCGTGGTGACTAGGGGATTTTCACAGTAACTTCATTGCAGTGTTTCTCTGGGACACTGACAAATAAACATAAATTTAAACTATTGGGATTCATTCTAACTATTAGCAGAAAGCCCATTGTTTCTGTATCTGTATTATAATTTGCGGATTTGTTTTTCAAACTTCAGTCTTTTTTCAGAGACTTGCGTCATTATCACTACACAGTGTAATTTTTCCACAACGTGGCTGGTCACAACATCAAAAAGGGAAGTGCAGGTGAGGAAGCAATTAACTTAAGTTTATTCCCCTATAGATAACCACCATCACTGCTCCATATTTCTACTTGTAAAGCAAATCAGATGTTTATCACTTGTATTTGAACCATAGCACCCCTAGATCACCACAGAAAGAGGCTATACGGCCCATTAAGAGTGCACTGACTCTCTGAAAGAGCATCCCACCCTGGTCTACCACTCCGCCCGATGCTCATAAGCATTTACCATGGCCAATCCACCTAACCTATACATCCTTGAACATTATAGGACAATTTAGCATTGCCAATCCATCTAACCTGCACATTTTTGGGCTATGGGAAGAAGCTGGAGCACACGGAGGAAATCCACGCAGTCACAGGTATTACATGCAAACTCCAGACAGATAGTAACCCAAGGTCGGAGTTGAATCCCGGCCTCTGGTGCTGTGAGGTAGTAGCGCTAACCACTGTGAAACCATACATTGTTCTGAGCCTGCTCTCCAACAATGTGTCTCCTTTGAAATAGTACTCAGGATTAACCTTATTATTCCATTTAGATCATAAAGAGTTCTATATAATACTATTTCACGTGCACTGAAACCGTTCACAGATCTATCCCCTTGAAATAAAAGGGTTTACTATCACCCCCACATGCCGTGTCCCACAGTTCACCTGCTATCTCACACTGCTGACATAGAATCATAGCATCCCTACAGTGCGGAAGGAGGCCATTCACCCCACCACGGCTGTACCAACTTCATCCTGCCCAGGCCCTATTTCCGTAACCCCACACACTTACCCTGCCAATGCCCCTGATGCTAGGGTCAATTTAGCATGGCCAATCAACCTAACCCGCACATCTTTGGACTGTGGGAGGGAACAGTGGTGCTGATAGGGGATAAATTGGGGAAGAGGTAAGATAGTGGTGAAGGGGTTTGTGCTGCATTCCCAACCTTCCCATCATTTTTATATACCCAACTTCATCCTTAGGATCCTGCCCCAGAGGAGCCTTGAATGCTTTTTTAACATCATTGTTTTCTCCAATGGTTGGATTCAAATGAGAATCTAATGAATGAAACATAACTTGTTGTTTGATACTTTAGGATTCTAGTATCAATCACTCATATCTGAAGACATGCGTTGTTTTGAGCTGGCCTTCCAACAGTGTGTCTCCTTGAAACACACTCCACCCACACCAATAACCACCCCTTCCACCTTCCCCACAGAGACCTACTTGATCACTGCCAAGTATCCAAGCTTCTCACTTCCATTAGCAAGTTATCTCTAGATAACCATTAGAGCAATTAACTAGCAGAATGTTAGTGTGGCCCAACCACTAAAATGTACAAGGCCGTTCACTGCAGTTCTAGGCATGTGTGCCATACAAGCCAAAGATCTGGGAGTTAAAACAGCTGCCAACTCTGAGTAACGTGGAGCAAAATGCTAATAAAAACTTGTATACTATGAATAACCATTCATTTCAATGTGTTACAGAAATACCTGTGTTTGGTAGCAAAATAATCATTTTTAGTATTTTTGAAAGCTTAGTCCTGCCCAGGTCCTATTTCCATAACCCCACACACTTACCCTGCCAATACCCCTGATGCTAGGGTCAATTTAGCATGGCCAATCAACCCAACCCGCACATCTTTGGACTGTGGGAGGAAACAGTGGTGCTGACAGGGGATAAATTGGGGAAGAGGTAAGATGGTGGGGAAGAGGTAAGATGGTGGTGAAGGGGTTTGTGCCTCAAAGCCTCAAACAGGCCTATGGATATAATATTATTGTGTCATATGCCAAACTTTATTAATATAGAAAAAAAAACCTGTGACCTCATGATTTGGAAATAAGTAAATGACCTGTAATTTCCTAGAGACGTGAACCAATGGAATGGCAGCTGTAAATACCTTTAACCCGGAAGCAGTACAATAAGGAATAGTTATAATTTCTTTATAATGTCTGTGGAATCTGTAATTGTTTTTAAGAATGTTTTTAAAAAGACTTTTTAAAAGAGCTTTCATCAATTGTAAAGGAATTATTGCAATTTTCCCAAAAGGTAGGAAATACTGATCCTTAAGACTTACTGACCTTTGACCTGGAAACAATACAAGCATGAAGAAAGTTAAGATCAGAAGCTGTGTGGTAGACACAAAGCAGAGCCAGAAGTACAGGAACTGGAGAGTGAAAACAATCAAAGCACAGATGTAGACATAATGAAGACAGAGACATATAAGAACACAGATAATTCTTATGGGGAGAAGAAAAAAATCACATTCCGGAGTAAAGTCAATTTTTATACTTGACAGTAAAGGGGACAGGAGCTCTTTGAGGTACTGTGCAAGCTGTCTTATAAGATCTAAAACCTGATAAGTGTGTGAATAGTTGCTAAAGAGCTGGGTATTTTCCCAGAAGTGACCAAACAATGAACCAGGGTGTTATTGGTTGGATGATGAAAAGGACTTTTGGAGCACCACACAATCCTGAGCGATGACCTGAGAGGGCCGGGGGTGTGGTGGGAAGATTGTAGGAGAGTGTCTTGCCTACGATAGTCCTATCTGTGAAAACTGAAAGTGAAGGCTATTGTTGGATAGGACTTCTGACCTACCCTACGTGAGTAAAGAACAAAATATTGTGAAACCATGCGGCTGCATTGTTGCCACATTGGTGCAAGAAGTGACGCAAGTGCTTGTGATTGTGTACAATGACGTATCAAATATTTAGAGTGACGTTTACCCTTTTGTTCGAATTATTATTTGCCTGTTAATTCATGTGTAATTTGCATTGGTTCTGATTAAGGCCACGAAAAATGGAATCTTGATGGTAATTTCTTAATTTGGGGATTATTCAGTAAATTTTATTTGTTTGGATTATGGCTTCCCATGGTGATTGTAACATAAATTTACAACGTTGAGGCACAACATAGTGGAAAATTCACTGTGTGAAAATTTCCACGGATTTTTTTCAATTCTGCCGAGACAGTGTAAAGTTTATTTTTGGAGCTCTCTTCCACCCTTCCCACCACAGAATTCACATCAATGGCAATATTGAAAATTTCTGGATTTTTTTTGTGCATCCACTTAGACTGAAAAATAATGGTGGGGCCTTGGTCACTTGATATTGATATGATTTACGGTCCACACATGATTCTCTGCCAGAGAGGACCATAAAAGCTATGGAGCCTCCTGTCTGCAATCTGGAATCATGTGAATGGACTTTTATGTATATATAATAAAGATGGACTTTGACGTTTCACCATTAAAAATAAGTTATCATTGTGGTTGCTGTGCAGTATAGCTCTTGAGGTAAGTGCAAAAATCATTAAATCAATTGAATTGATCTGTGAATGAATGTAAATTTATGTGTTCAAAATTAATTAATTAAAGTAAACTCAGATGTATCTTTTCAATACATTTATCAGAGTACTTTTTGTGTTACGTTTACAGTATATTGTGCAGAACTATAAATTGCTGGCACTTGCCATTGAGGATTGGTCTAATCCAAGACATTTTAGATACCATAAATTACTAATGTCATCTTCTAATAAATGGTAAAATAAAACAAATCTGTAATGCAATGTTTCCTAAAAACTGAATACAGCAGCCAAGTGTTCATTACTCTAACATTTACCAGAAAATGGTCAAGTTCAGTTTTATGAAATTCAAAGTTCTCTGAATCAGATGGTGCCCCGCTTGATCGTTAATTGATGTAGACGGGGTGAGTGTTGTTCCTGAAGTCCCGGTGCGTTGTTATGTTTGCTCTGGTGTACTTCACAGTGCCAGGACCCCGGGTTCGATTCCCAGCTTGGGTCACTGTCTGTGCAGAGTCTGCATGTTCTCCCCGTGTCTGTATGGGTTACCTCCAGGTGCTCTGGTTTCCTCCCACAGTCCAAAAGTCGTGCTGGTTAGGTGCATTGGCTACGCTAAATCCTCCCTCAGTGCACCCAAACAGGCGCCGGAGTGTGGCAACTTGGGGATTTTCACGGTAAATTCATTGCTGGGTGTTAACGTAAGCCTACTTGTGACACTAATAAATAAATGCCAGGAAATTTAGCATAAATTTTAATGGGTTGGTTGAGGTGCTAAATGGCACAATTTACAGTATGCATTGCACTACTCCAGGAAACAACTTATTTTCATGTGTAGGCATGGATGTTATTTATGCACAACTGTATTTGGTCACAATGCTATAACACTGAGCAGAGGCACACTGACATCCTGGGACATGGGCAAAGGATATACCAAGTGTGCACAGAATCATTGTGTCTGAAACGTACTGAGTGTTGATCAGTAGAACTAAGAGCAAGTTGTAGACCCATTGTTATTCAAGCCATTCTACAATATGATGATAAACACAAATGCTAGATACTTGGGAAATCGCCTAAAATATCGCCACTTTAATGATTGATGGTAATCTCGACTAGCAATCTATATATTTCATCCACTTGGAATTGAATTCAGAATCCATAGCCAGGACCCCGGATTGTTTCTGCAATCACTGGAATTGGAATAAAAGTAGGTCTCGTATCAATGATAACTTTCTTGTCTGGTACCGGCACAAGATTTCTCACTCGGTTTAAATTTTCACCAAACCGTCTCTGATGGGATTTGCAAAGGAAAAATAAAATCTCACTAGTAATTTTTTTTTTAAATTTAAAATAGCAGACTTAATCGACAACTTTTTGGAGATTTGAAAGAATTAATCTTAATATTTTAATGTTATTACACGAAAATGAGTTCTAGTGATAATTCATTTTTGAAACTGTTACCACCTTTTCATCGTTTCTGTAAAATTATTAGGGTGGACCCTCTGTGATGTTCATTTATAGAATCTTAAGTGGAGAGACACTTATCTCTTTAATAATGAGCCAGTGTAATTAAAGGTGGGAATGTGGAAGAGTTCAAGCACAGGCAACATGACACATAGTCTGCTATTGCTATTCCACAGTGGTTTATCAAAGGCTACTCCTTTAATATGGAGATTACACTTATGTACTTGTCTGAACTTGAAAGGCATTTTCCTAATTTACTTATTAATGAGATGTAAATCTATTTTTTCACTGAGTGTCACAAGTTTTATAAAATGTGTGTGTTTAGCAAGCAATAAATCCTACAATTTAGAAATTTCTCAGCTTTCCTTATTAATTCTGTTAAAAATTGATAGGCTTTATGTTAAATTTATTAATATTGGTTGCTGTCATTCACTTGGCAGCTCTTACTGAAATATGCCTTGACAGCAGCTGCATTAAAGATGTATGTCATTGTGTTCAGCACAGATTAATGAAGCACAGTAAAAAAATAGCTGTAAAAAGGAAAGTGATCAGAATGCGAAAACAGTCGATTTAATGAAGCCTTGCATTTCATTTTTTTTTATTCAGCAGCCTCACTACACTTCCCCATACAACCAGCACTGGCAAGAAAGTTGCTCTGGGTTTCATTACAATGCATGTAGACATTCAGATTAGTGTGAATTTTTGAACTTCCTCTCCCACATGTTTAAAAATGTCATCCTTCAAGTTCACAGAGCCAAGTTGCACGGTTAGCAATTGGGCTCAGTAAGTATCCACAAAAATAATTTTATATGGATATCTCAATTGATCAAGAACAACAGATTTGTTCATGAGGAAGGAAGGAATTGTTAGATCACAAGTTCAATTTACATCCTACTGTCATACTCAGTGAGAAGGGGTTTCCTTTGATGTGAAGAACCATATACATATCACTAATTACCAATAGCATTGATTAACATTCTCCGTTTGATGTGTTAGAGTTTATATATTCTGAAATGGAGAAAAAAAGCTCTTCCTCTGATTTTACAGATTTGCATAACCTCACAAATGAATGTGATAATAATTACCAACATCTTTCAATTCAGCAACATTTAAACTCTGATCATGCTTTGCTGTGAGTTTGCAGTTTATTATTACCAAGTGGGTTAATCAGTGGTATTTTTATAATCAATTTACCAAATGCTCATTTTAGCTAAGTATATTGATATCACAGCAACATAATTATGGTTTAAAAAAAGTGTTATAACTGTTTTAACACCAGATAAACTCGGGAGTGAACCTAATATTGAATCAACAAGCCAAGAATCCTATCTCCTTCAGTGTTCCCAAGAAAAATGGGGCACAGGGCCGGAGATTTGCTGTTGAGGTGGGTAGCTGGAGTTGGGGAATTTCTCAACTTGGCAGACCCATCCAGTTTAAAACTCCTGACTGCACACCATTTCTGCTCTGGAGGTAGTTTGCAACATCAAGTTGAAGTCCAACAGATTTATTTGGTCTCAGGAGATTTTTAGCACTGCTCACCCCAGTCCAGTATTGGCATCTCCACATCATACTCTGGAAGTGGTGGGTCGGTAGGTGTAGGATGGAGTTGGACCTACTGACCCTGGAATTTAGATCTTCAGCAGTGGGAAGGTACCAAGGTTGTCTGGTTAGAAGCCCTGACTCACTTATCTCAGGGACTTTGTTCCAGTTTAATAACTAGGCCCTCTAGCCCTCACACTGCTTACACCCGCTCACACCTTTCATATCAACTCATGAAACAGCCATTCCCTGTGCTGCCTCATATCATTCATGCCAACTCATGTTCATTCTTTGTCCGTTCACCTAGCTTTGCCAATGTGCATAATTAATGAGCCATATAAAATGATAGCAAGTGGGAAACTGCTGATAACATAAATTCAGAAATATTACACCCCTATAAAAGTGTCAGATAGACCATTAACAACTCAATAGTAGAGGCTTCAAATCACTTCACACCTCTTAATATTATCCAAATAAACGTTGAGACATTGACAGAAAGAACAACTTATTATAACCACTTAAGTATGTCAATCAAGCAAAGTTTACAATTCATTTCACTTATCAAAGTAGATTCCTTGCTGAACTTTTTTTTTACTGATCTGGGCTCTCATCTAAGCATACATAATGAGGACAGGTTATTTTTCAAAAAACAGTTCTGAATGATTTTTTCCCCTGAGAAGAGGAAGCTGCTCCTTCTACTCCCTTTGCCTGCACAGCAATGCCCTAATCCATTGCCAACCCCATCCGTCCCTATTCCTTCAGACCTGGCTGAGTGCCACTGCTGTCTTCATAATAGTGCAACATTCATTCTCATTTCACAGGTAAGCTGCCTTAGGACGCATATTAGAAATCCACCACTGGCAATTCTTATTAAAATAAGATGCAACCCAACATTGATCAGGCCTCGGGCCAACCTGTTTCATAGTAGGAACCTTTGCAGTGCTTAATTTGCACAGGTTAATTAGCTGAAACCAATTACTACTCCTTTGCCTTTCCTTAAAAATATTTCCACCCAAATGAGCGAAATCTGTTAATTTAAGCAAAAACGTGCACATGAATGCAAAATATACCAACTTTTGAATGAATCTTTTTCTCTAATTAATTTTTTGGAAAAAAACACATTCTCTTAGCCTGAAATAGCTTGACTTGGTATAATCATACAGCATAGAAGAGGCCCTTTGGCCCATCAAGTCCACACTGACACATTGGAAACACCTAAACTCCCTCCTAATCCCATCTGCCAGCACTTAGCTCATAGCTCTTTATGTTATGATGTAACAAGTACTCATCCAAATACTTTTTATAGGATGTGAGGCAATCAGTCTCTGCCACCCTTCCAGGCAGCACATTCCAGAACATCACTACCCTCTGGATAAATAAAGTTTTTCCTCACATTCCCCCCCAAAACTCTGCACCTCATCTTGAACCTATGTCCCCTCATGACTGACCCTTCAACTAAGGTGAATAGTTGCTCCTTATCCACTCTGTCCATGTCTCTCATAATCTTGTACACCTCAACCAGGTCACCCCTCAGTCTTCTCTGCTCCTTGAAAACAACATGATGTGGGTATGCCGACGTTGGACTGGCGTAAACACAATAAAAAGTCTGACAACACCAGGTTTTAGTCCAACTGATTTATTTGATAATAGACTCACAAGCTTTCGGGGTTAGTCCCTTCGTCAGGTGAATGGAGAGTTCTGGCCTCAGACAGAGCATATAAAGCACAGACAGTTTAGAGATTACTGATTAGAATGCGAATCCTGACACCGAACCTGCTGTTCAAGACCTGAAGTGGCTGATAATGTGAGTGGAAGGAGCACTGATCACAGGTTAAAGAGATGTGTAAAGTCTCCAGACAGTACAGTAAGTGAGGTTTTGCAAACCCAGGCAAGTCACGGGGGTTACAGATAGTGCGACATGAACCCAAGATCCCTGTTGAGACCGTCCTCATGTGTGCGGAACTTGGCTATCAGTCTCTGTTCAGCTACTCTGCGCTGTCGTGTGTCGTGAAGGCCGCCTTGGAGAATGCTTACCCGAAGGTCAGAGGCTGAATGCCTGTGACCACTGAAGTGTTCGCCAACAGGAAGGGAACAGTCTTGCCTGGTGATTGTCGAGTGATGTTCATTCATCCGTTGTCGTAGCGTCTGCATGGTCTCCCCAATGTACCATGCTTCGGGACATCCTTTCTTGCAACGTATCAGGTAGACAATGTTGGCCAAGTTGCAAGAGTATTTACCATGTACCTGGTGGATGGTATTCTCACTTGTGATGATGGTATCCATGTCGATGATCCGGCATGTGGTCATGGGCATTCAGCCTCTGACCTTCGGGTAAGCATTCTCCAAGGCAGCCTTCACGACACACGACAGCGCAGAGTCGCTGAACAGAGACTGATAGCCAAGTTCCGCACACATGAGGATGGTCTCAACAGGGATCTTGGGTTCATGTCGCACTATCTGTAACCCCCGTGACTTGCCTGGGTTTGCAAAACCTCACTTACTGTACTGTCTGGAGACAATACACATCTCTTTAACCTGTGATCAGTGCTCCTTCCACTCACATTGTCAGCCACTTCAGGTCTTGAACAGCAGGTTAGGTGTAAGGATTTGCATTCTAATCAGTAATCTCGAAACTGTCTGTGCTTTATATGCTCTGTCTGAGGCCAGAACTCTCCATTCACCTGACGAAGGGACTAACCCCGAAAGCTTGTGAGTCTATTATCAAATAAATCAGTTGGACTAAAACCTGGTGTTGTCAGACTTTTTACTGTGTTTACCTTGAAAACAACACCAGGTTTAAGTCCGACCAGTTTATTTGATAGTAATCCCACAAACTTTCGGAAATGGTGTTCCTTTGTCAGGTGTGTGGAAGATTCTGATCAGAGAATGGTATATAAAGACACACAAGTTTACAGAATACTGATTAGAATGCAAGTCTTTACAGCAAACTTGCTATTCAAGTTTTAAAGATGCAGACAGTGTGAATGGAGATAGCATTAGCATAGGTTAAAGAGATGTGTATTGTCTCCAGACAGGACAGTAAGTGAGATACCCCAGTCCAACGCCGGCATCTCGACACCTTGAAAACAACCCAAGCCTATCCAACCTCTCTTCATAACTTAAATGTTCCAACCCAGGCAACATCCTGGTGAATCTCCTCTGCACCCCCTCCAGTGCAATTACATCCTTCTGATACTGTGGTGACCAGAGTTGCACACAGTATGCTAGCTATGGCCTCACCAACGTTGCATACAATTCCAACATGACTTTCCTGCTTTTGTAATCTATGCTTCAACTGATAAAGGCAATTGTCCCATATGCCTATTTCATTACCTACTAACATGCCCTTCCACTTTCAGAGATCTGTGGATAAACACTTCAGGATACCCTATGTTCCACAGAACTTTCTAGTGTTCCACCATACATTGAATACTTTCTTGTCAAATTACCTGTTCCAAAGTGTACTCACACTTTTCAGGTTAAAATCCACCTGCTACTTATCTACCCACTTGAACATTCCATCTATATCTTCTCGTAGCCCAAGACACTCCATCTCACTGTTAACCACCCGTCCAGTCTTTTGTGTCATCCGCAAACTTAGTAATCCTACCCCCCACATTGTCATCAATCTCATTTATACAAATGACGAATAATAGGGGTCCCAACACTGATCCCTGTGGTGTGCCACTGGACACTGGCTTCCAGTCACTAAAGCAAAGATAAAATATTGTTCATTAATTTCCATACATTTTAGAGTGCACATAATGCATCATTGCCTTTGTATCACCTTTACCAGCAAAATACAATTCTAACTACAATTAACAAAGATGTCTTTTTTTTAATTGCTATAACTACTTACCCATTGCCCTGCATAAAAAAAAGTACTGATTGCTGTTAGGTCAGACATTTATGGATGCTTAAAACTTAAGTAAACATAATATTGCCAGTATGTTGCAGTGTATTAATGTCTTTATTAGAGTCCACCTCTGAATATAAGAATGTCTTATTCTATATTAACCTCAATGGATCAGAAAACACTTTTGAATCTTGGTATCCATATTGCTACCTGAATGGAAAAAATGCGATTGGCCACTTAAAGGAGGGATATATGTTGGAGGAGAGGGGGGAAACAGCGTTGGTAGGGTGAGGGGTGTGTCGGGAGCATGGAGGCCTCATGGGATGTACTTTCTAAGGTTGGAAATTAAAATAACTGGTTTAAGAGTTATTTTATTGCTTTTCTTTCCTTTTAACTTTTTCTGTCGCCACACCTCTATCATTTGTTTCCACGTGACTCACCGATACTGGCTCTACAGTACGTACTCTACATAATCATGGACGCCGGTCATCCTCTCTTCTGTCACAGAAAAAAAATACAAAAGTTTGAGGCCACATACCAACCAACTCAAAAACAACTTCCTCCCTGCTGCCATTATCAGACTTTTAAATGGACCTACCACTTATTAAGTTGATCTTTCTCTACAGCCTAGTTATGACTTTAACATTACATTCTGCACACTCTCATTTCCTTCTCTATGAATGGGTATGCTTTGTCTGTATAGCATGCAAGAAACAATACTTTCCACTATACTTGTGACAATAGTAAATCAAATCTCCAATTTTTCCATCTTTTCAACTCTTCTTTCATACTAAATGTGACATTTCTACCACAAAGTCCATTCTTTGCTTCGAATCCAAGTCGTGGTTTATGAAGAGTAAAGTGCTAATTGGAAAGTAAATAAAACTCTCACTTAGAAGCTGTAATTAACTCTGAATTAAAATTATAGTTCTGAACTGCCAGCTGAACAACAACTTCAGAGCTCTCCCATTCAGTCATGTTTGAACAGAAGTGTAAAATGTCTGTTAAACAGTCTGGGAAGCTGACAGCCTGGTGTAGAACAGATTGATATTCATTTGAAAGCATTAGTGAAAATGGGACAAAAAATGACAATGGTGCAAGTAACTGATTAATGATTTTAAATACGGTTTAATATACTGACCTGGTTTGCAATACTATTTCTATAGATAATGATGAAGACTTGATCATATATCAACATCTCTACCAGACACTTTGGACTAATAATAACTGTGGCCTCCTAATGACTGTTCTGAAACTGTAGTTTTGTTTTCCACCCACAGTTACTTCTGCTGAGTGTTGGACAATTTTGTCCGCCCGCTAATCTTTTATTTATCCAAACAATTGGCTACTTAGCTGCTACTGTTCATTCCCATTTCAACATTTACAATTCCAAAACCCACTTCTTCTCCCACACAATTAATTTATGAACTCATGGTGTTCTTTTAAAGCGTTTTCAATTTTGCAATTTCAGCTCCCTGTATCCTATCTTCTTACAATAATTGTTCCTGGCAACTGATTACAAAATCAACTGGGGAAAAATTAAAGTTTTTTTTAATTAAATCCCTAAATTGCTTTTCAGTTTCCAAAATATTCCTTTCACTTGTAGGTCTTAACAGACCCCGAATATTGATATTCACACCACCAAGCCAATGTTTCTGTCTATTTAGAAAACAAACCCTCTCCCCCTTAAGAATCAATTGAAGAAAGGAATGAATTGAAAATTCGAGCTAATAGAATTAGTGGAAAATCTGCAAAAAGTTGTGCATGATATTTTACAGCATGAAATATAGCAGCAGGTAATTAAATCTTTACCAGGAATAAACATTGAATGATCCGGATGCTCTGTTTTCATACCCTGTTGATGGATTAATAATGTAACTTCGGCGATATTCTTTCATATCTTTGGATTTCTTAAGTGCAGTCAGCCCAAGACACCCACAAGCCTGGTTTGCCACAAATTTATTACCAATAGAGAGTGTACTGGGGTGGCACAGTGGTTAGCACTGCTGCTTCACAACGCCAGGGACCTGAGTTCAATTCCAGCCTCGGATCAGTCGGTGTGAGTTTGCACATTCTCCCCTGCATAGCTTTCCTCCAGATGCTCCGGTTTTCTCCCACACTCCAAGGATGTACAGATTAGATGGATTGGCTATGATAAATTGTCCCTTAGTGTCAGGGGGATTGGCAGGGTAAATAAGTGGGGTTACGTGGCAAGGGCCTGGATGGAATTGTTGTTGGTGCAGGCTTTATGAGCTGAATGATCTCCTTGTGCACTGTAGGCTTTCTAAGATTCTACTTTGTCCCACAGATATAAATAGAGGCATAAATCTCTGGTTCGCAAGGATATAAGATGGACAATTGGAAATTAAAGCAGTTGGTTTACTGTCTCATCCAGGTCCTGTTTCAGGATCCGATCAGGCTGCTTTTCACCTTTAGTTCCTTCAAAGGATATAACACATTGATTATCATAGAATCCCTACTGTGCAGAAGAGGATTTTCGGCCTCATCGAGCCTGCACTGACTTTCTGACAGATTATCTTACCTGGCCCTCTGCCCTCACCCTATCCCTGTATGCCCACACATTTCCCATTGTTAATTCCCCAACCTATACATCTTGAGACACTAAGGGGCAACTTTGCATATCCAAAGCAACTGACCTTCACATCTTTGGAATATGGAAAGAAACCGGAGCACTTGGAGGAAACATACACAGAATCATAGAATCATATAGTGCAGAAGAGGCCCTTCAGCCCATTGAAGAAACGGGGAATTTACACAATCACCCAAGATCAGAATTAAACCTGGATCCCTGGCGCTGTGCGACAGCAGGGCTAACCACTGTGCCACCGTTTATGACAAAATTCCTTTAATGCATAAAAACCCAACAAGGAAAATGTTCCAATGAAAGAAATCAAGAATTGCATTAGATCAAAGGGAGGGGTGGATACAGTTGTTTAAAAAAATTAGCCTGAGAATTGGGAGTATTTTAGAATGGTATAAGGAGGACCAATAAAAGGATTTTAAAAAGGCTGAATAGAATATATATGCAAACAAGCAAAGCACATAGATATGTGAAAAGGAAAAGATTAGCAAACACAAATGTTACAGCAAAAGTTCCTAGGTTGTGTTCAGGAAAATTTTCTACAACAGTATGTATCTAGTTCAACAAGAAAGGATACGCTGTTGGACCTGGTTCTTGGAAATTAGGTGGCATAGGTAGATCAAGTGACAGTGGAAGAACATTTCAAAGACAGTGATCATTGTATTGTAATGATAGCAAAGGATAATAGACAATCCAGAATAAGAATAATTAATTGGGGAAGGGCCGAATCCAATAGGGCAACAACAGAGCTGGGTCAGTAAGACTGCAACTAAAGGTTGGAAGTGTTGGATAGACTGACAGTTGACAGGCACCGGAACCAGATGAGATCTATCCAAGGATATTGAAGGAATTAAGAGTCTAAATTTCTTCCAGTCAATGGGCTATACACCACTTTTTCCTAACAGAATCAACATTTAGTCAAAAAAACTCTAGGTGGGGATTTTTGGCTCCTCCCACAGGAATTTCCAGTCCTGCTGAAGCCAATGGGGATTTAAATGGATCACTGCGTACGCCATGAGAAACCCTGGCAGAAAAAATGGAGGATCAAGGGACTAGTGCAGAACTGCAAAACATTAAGATTAGTTAGAAAAAAATACTAGTGAAATTAATGAGATTAAAAGTAGATAAATCCCCTGGACCTGATGATCTGTATCCCAGAATGTTGAAGGAGGTTGCAGTGGAGGTAGTAGATGAATCGGTGGTCATCTTTCAAACATCTATTGGCTCTAGAATGGTACCTACAGATTGGGAGGTGGCAAGTGTAACCCCCACTGTTTTAACATAAGAGGGAGAGAGAAAAGGGGAACTCCAGATCTATTAACCTGACATCAGTATTAGGGAAAATTCTAGAATCTAAAATAAAGGTTGCAACTACAGAACACTTAGAAAATAATGGTAGGATTGGGCAGAGTCAGTGTGGATATTTTGAAAGTTTATTTATTAGTGTCTCAAGTAGGCTCACATTAACACTGCAATGAAGTTATTGTGACACACTGTCGCCACACACTGGTGCCTCTTTAGGTACACTGAGGGGGAATTTAACATGACCAGTGCGCCTAACCAGCACATCTTTCGGGCTGTGGGAAGAAACCGAAGCACCCAGAGGAGACCCACGCAGACACGGGGAGATTGTGCCCATCGAGTCTGCACTGACTCTCTGACAAAGCACCTTACCCAGATTCACACCCCTAACCCAGCTCATTTCCCCACTAATCCCCAAATCTAGGGATCATTAAACATTAAGGAGCAATTTAGAGTGGTCAATCCATGTCAACAGCATATCTTTGGAGTGTGGGAGAAAACCCCGCACACAAGGGAGGATGTGCAAACTCCACACAGACAGTTACCCAAGGCTGGAATCGAACCTGGGTCCGTGGTGCTGTGAGGCAGCTGTGTTAACCGCTGTGCTACTGTGCCACTGTGACATGAGATAGAGCAGGAAAATGGTGCTGAAGGAGAAAATCGGCGTTGATCCTATTGCATGGAGGAGTGGGGCCTATGGGCTGAATAGCCTACTCCTGATACCAATTCTTCTGTTTTTATATTATCTCTTCTGGCTTTTGCTTTTATTCAGCAAGTGATTTGTGCTTTTTATCATTGTTTAAAGTTGTCAAACTCGACTTGGAATAGTTTGGCAGCATCCAATGCATTTTTGCTGACTTCAATTAAGGCTTCTGCAGAAATTGCTCCCTGGTATGAGTGTATTATAGCTAGTCCCCCTGGAATAAAACATGTCTTGGAGAATGAAGAGAGGCCACACAGTGCAGGACAATTTGATGGAAGGGGAAGGGTTCATGCAGACAAGCTATTCAGAGAGCAATGTTCCAGCTGAACCACAGCAAGGAATAATGTCTGGGAGCTCTGAAATCTGCCACCTGCTGCAACCACAACTGCAACCTTGGAGCAAGACAAGGGCTTAATTGCCAGTCATGATGAAGATTGCCATGGCATTGAACCTTTATACATCTGGCTCCTTCCATACTGAAGCTGCAGACATTTGCAACATCACCCAGTTCCTTGTCCGCTATCGCACGAGGTAGGGGACTGACCCTTTTTTTATTTATTGAGAGTTAACTACATGTAGCACTGCTGCCTCGCAGTGTCAGGGACCTGGGTTCGATTCCTGGCTTGGGTCACTGTCTGTGTGAAGTTTGCACATTCTCCCTGTGTCTGCATGAGTTTCCTCCAGGTGCTCTGGTTTCCTCTCACACTCCAAAGGTGTGCAGGCTAGATACATTGCCATATTAAATTGCCCCTTAGTGTCCAAAGATATGTAGGTTAGGTGAATTAGCCATGGTAAATGAGCGGGGTAAGATGCTCTTTTGGAGAGTTGGTGCAGATTCGATGGGCCAAGTGGCACCCTTCTGCACTGAAGAGATACTAAGATTCTATTCTATAATTCATTCCCTTGTCAGAGAATAGGATGTGGAGTAAGTACGCAGCATTGATAGGATTGCAGGCATTCCCATGGCGCAGGGTGTCACTGACCTCATACATATTCATTTTCAGACACAGCATGCCAGTTCTGTCCTTTCCACAGCTGAAAGCCTTTCAGCTCCCTCAAGAACCATCTGGTGTCTGAACAGAAGCAGAGAATCACGCAGGTCAATAATTGGGAGCAGTCATGATGTAGAAACACTGCAACACACTGCTGTGTCAATTACAATTGAGTTAACATGAGAACCCAAAGGGTGGCTACTGGGTGACAAAGCCTAACCATTGACCACATGGCTGATGACTCCAGTGCACAACCCATACTTGCCCAGCATACATACAATGAAAATCCATGCTGCTGCACAAAATGCGATCGGGCAGACCATTGGGGAGCTGAAACTACGGAGTGCTTGTCAACCAGAGATCCTTGTTGGCAGTGGTGACAGGATAAGACTCTTAAGATTACATTAAGTGGATATTAATTGTCCACTTAAGGACCTCAAAGAACCTGGGTGGGAAGACCATCCATGAACTGATTCAATGTAATCCTCCCGTCACCAAAATCACCCAAGGAGAGGTCACTAAATTAAGAACCATAGAATCCTTACAGTGCAGAAGGAGACCTTTCAGCCCACCGAGTCTGCACCAACTCTTAATCAGGCTCTATCCCTTTAATCCCATGTATTTTACCCCACTAATGCCCCTAACCTCTATATATATCTTGAGATACTAAAGGACAATTTAGCATGGCCAATCCACCTAGCCTACACATCTTTGGACTGTGGGAGGAAACCAGAGCACCCAGAGAAAACCCATGCAGGCATGGGAAGAACATGCAAACTCCACACAGTCACACAAGGCTGGATTTGAATTGGGTTCCTGGTGCTGTGAGAAAACAATGCTAACCATTGTGCCACCTGTCCAGTTCAGCCGTTCTTGTCCCATGATTTTTTCCTATCTTGATTTTTTTTTCTCTTTTACACTCTCTTTCCACCTAAAATCTCTTTTCCTGTTGCCAGGCTGACTGTATTGAACTGTTTCCTATCCTCACTCCAAACTGGAAAATTTCATTAACTTTCCACCCTTACCCCGTGCCCACCTCTGTCGATTCCCTTCCCTAATTTGACTTCTCAATCTCTATTTCTGAGGATACTTTCTCCAATATTTACTGACTCCCACAGCTGCCCTGACTGCACTTCCCACCACCGTGTTTCCTCACTCTTCTGCATTCTCCCAGATTTTCTGTCTCTATTCTAAGGATGTCATTTTCTATTCTTATATGTCTCCCCTTGTCTTCAATTGAGGATTTTGCTGCAACAGAATAAACAGGGCTGTTCCATTTGCCACACTCTGCTCCCACCCTTTGCCCTTCCGTCCCTGCACAATGTTAGGATTCCTCTTACCTTCACATTCCCCACCCCTTCATCCCCACCAATGTATACATTCAAGAGATTACTTTCTGTCATTTCTATCACCTCCAGGGTGATACCACCACAGAACACACTCTCCCCTCCCTCATTCTTTTGGTGTTCTAAAGGGATTATATTCATCCTTGTCCCCTTGGTCCATTATTCAATCATCGCCAACAGCCTCTGCTGCCCATAGCCTCTTCCGATACAAACATTTGCCCTTTTCTTCCCTCTGCCCGCCCCGCTGCACAATCCTTGGGTCCCAAAACATTCTTCCAGGTGAAACAATGATCTATTTGTACTTCCATCAATTCGGTAGGCTATATTCACTAATCGCAATGTGGTGTCCTCTTTACTGGGGACACTGAACATTTATAGAATATCACTTGCATTTAAATCCTGTGGACCTACTTGTAAAATGTGCGATAGCGTATTTGCACTTGTAACTAATTCCATATACTGCAATGATTACTTCAATATTTGGTTAACAGAAGCACCTAGAATTCTTTGCCTCACTCATCTTATTTAATGTTGTTTCCCTTTTTCATACTTCAGTACTTTTCTCAATATTTAATTCCCTTGGTAAATTAGCCCACCAGTTACTAACTCACAGTAGATCCTTTTTGAATTTTATATCTTCATTCCAATTTTTCAACAGAACTTCATATCACATGCAGACTTAAGACACTCAACTCTTAATGCCTTCATCAGGATTGTTATAAATAATGTGAATAACCAAGATCCTACGGCTGATCTCTGGAGCACTTACAATAACTACCACGGGTCATTTTGTTTCTTATTATTCAGCAAATTTATTATCCAATTCACACTTTCTTCCCACATCCCGTCCATGTTCTCTTCAGCTGCTAGTCTCTGGTGGGGCATCTGAATTTTCTTTCTCTGAAAATCAAAATCCGTAACTTCAACCACTTCACCGTGATGCACTGCTTCTGTTACTTAATCAAAGAAGCAGAGTGCAAGTTCTCCAGTGATGACCATGCCTGCATGATTGCTTCTACTCTTGTTAAATGTGCTTGAATTATTTCCCATTGATTAGGGACTCCAATATTTCCACATGCGAAGTTAACAGGCAGACCTCCAATTCCCAGGATCATGCTTCTGAACTTTTTTCTTTAAAAATTAAAACAACATTAGCTATTTTCCAAACCTTCTGGTGCCCCTGTGCTTAATGAGCTGTGAAAATGTCCAGCCGCCCGCTCTCACCTCTCTTTCACAATGCCTCTTTACTCCCCGCTGCCAAACTCAATTCGCATGTATTCCTGGAGACAGTCCATCAGATACTGCTGCTTTTCAAAATTCAAACATTTTATTTTTAAGTGATCATTACTGATCTTTATTCACAAACTCTGATGAGTCTTCTAACCCTTCAGTTGCTATGAAAAACAAAAACCTGTTGTTTTCTGTGGTGAAATCTTGTGCTAAAACAAAAAGATACCTTTTTGACTCCATTTTCTCGACAGTTAGCTATTGCTAAGAGACCCGGGATTGGATTTTTTTTAGAGGTGGGTTTTATTCCGGGTCATGAGCTTGCCACCATCTCCAGATTGCCACAGTCTGAAAGCAGACTGTGGGCTGTTACATGGGTAGGATGGGTAACGAGGGATAGGGACCCAACACGGGCAATTGGGATAGCTTAGTGGTTTAAAAAAAGGGTGGCATGGATAAGTTGGGCCAAAGGGCCTGTTTCCAAGCTGTAAACCTCTGTGGCTCTATGTGCCGGTTAGGTGCATTGGCCATGCTAAATTCTCCCTCAGTGTATCTGAACAGGGCCTGAGTGTGGTGACTAGAGAATTTTCACAATAACTTCAGTGTGGTGTTAATGTAAGCCTGCTTGTGACACTAATAAATAAACTTAAAACTTAAGTGTGGTCTTTATGTAGTTGGGGTTTTAATGACCTTAGAGATGGGTCTAAGATCTACTGCCCAATTCGGGGCCAGATGGAAGTAGAGGTGGGGCATCAGCATGTGGACCGTGTCCTGACCCAAATTGACAGCTATTGCTCTGCCTACTATTTATGTATGGTTTTCAGAAATGAGAGGATCTTCACAATGTCCAGGGAAAATGAGGAGCTGAGGCGGTTGGGATAGGATGTGGAAAGGTTGGTTAGTAAAATTTTGTAACTGCTCAGGTTTTGTTTGTGCCTTAGCTTTCAACTTTCTTGCGTTTTAGCACTGCTTTTTCCACCAGGCTGCAACTTGTCAGCTTCAGAGAATTTGTAACAGTTATCTGCTCCAACGAAGATCTTGGGGAGGTCAGAATGCAAACTCTTCATGGACTCCCTAATGACTTTGACTCACCCAGTTAATGAAGAGGATGACTTCAATTCCCTACTCACCTCTTGCTTTTCTCCCCCATCTTAAGGAAGACTATCAGATTTGGGAAGGGAGGCAGAAGACTGACATACAGATGCCAGAGTATACCACCTTCTTGCGAGCTGTCCCCAGAATACCCTCTAATTCTGTCTTTTACTCTTGTTCTATGGTTTTAAAACTTAACTATAATAATGTTCACAATATCCTGCACCCTCTCCTTTCCTTCTCTCCTTCATACTCTATGAACAATGCGCTTTGTATATTGTACAAGAAGAAATACTTTTCACAGTATCCCAAGACATGTGACAATAATAAATCAAGTCAAAGACAATCGGAGTCTGCCTCCTCCATCTCAGTTGAGGATGGGAAAATTCCAGCCCCGGTATTCACTCTCAGAATTAAACACAAAAAAATACATTTCATTGATCCCAGACATTAAACAATGTTTTCTCATTTTCATCTTTCACCTCAAATGATATTTTCAGCACCTGTACTCTCATATTTTACAATCAATCTCAAATCTTCTTTATATCCTTGTTGTTTCTTTTTAATATTAATGATTGTTGCTAATTGCATCTCTAACTGAGCTTCAATTCTCCCTGTTGTTAATACCTCAGCTCCTACATCATAAATATTTTGCTGTCCTTTCAATTTCCTTTTAATGACTTCTTCTTCTCCCATTTACAATCTGGTTCTAATTTACGTAATTTACTCTTCATTTACATAAATTTAGAGCTCATTTCCAAGATCCATGTTTATTTAAATGTACTTTGCAGTTCATTCCTGCTCCAAACTCATCACCAATGTCAATGGGAATGATTTGTGGGACCTCTGAATTACTGCTGGGTTCACAAATCATTCTGATTTTCATGCTACCCTCAGTTTTGATGGCACAAACTATTGTAAAAAATGAGGGACGGGCAGAGAGGTTGGGGAGTTCCTCAGGGTAGTGTCCTAGGCCCAACCATCTTCAACAGTTTCATCATGCCCTTCCTTCTATCATATCATCAATGCCCTTCCCTCTATCATAAGGTCAAAATTGTGAATGTGCAATCATTAGTGAGCAATGTTCAGCACCTTTTATTGAGACAGTCCATGTCTACGTGCAGCAAGACGTGGACAGCATTAACGCTTGGGCTAATCATTATCAAGTAACATTCACATCACACAAGTGTCAGACAATGACCATCTTCATTGAGAAAGAATCCAAACATCTATTCTCGACCTTCAATTATTTTGCCATAACTGAACTTTCCGCTATCAATATCCTGGTTTACAATTGACCAGAAACCGAAGTGAGCCAGCCAAATAAATACTGTGGCTACAGAAGCAGCTCAGTGATTGGGGATTCTGCAGTTTGTAATTCACCTCCTAGCTTCCCAAAGCTTGTCCACTGTTTTATTATTCAGGCACAAGGCCAGAGTGTGATGGAATACTCTCCACTTGCCTGGGTGATGCAGCTCCAATAACAATCAGGATGCTTGAGACTATCTGGACCAGCAGGCTGCTTGATTGGCACTCATCCACAACCTTCAACATCCACTCCCCCCACCACTGACACAGAGTGGCAACAAGGTGTATCATCTACAAGGTGGACTGCAGCAACTCACCAAGACCCCTTCAACAGTACCTCCCAAAGCTGTGACCTCTATCATCCTGGAGGACAAGGACAGCAAATGGATGGGAACACCACCACCACCTTCATGTTACCCTCCAAGTCCCACACCATCCTGATTTGTAACTATATTGCCATTCCTTTGCTGTCGCTGGGTCACAACCCTGAAATTCCTTGACAAAGAGGACTGGTGTAATTCTGAAAGAGGCATCTGCTTGACTGAAAGCAGATAGAATAGGAAATGAGAAGAAAGTAGATGCTTTTTTCACCATGATGGGGGTCAGGTGTTTTTGAGGTAGTGTCAAATCATTGTTGCCCACAAAGACCATAGTACCATGGACTATCCTGAAATTAATGAAATTCTGGACTCATACTATTACTGGACAAAGAGTGGAATTAAACTGAAAATTATATACTGTCAGTTGCCGAGTAAGGCCATTGCAGATTACCCTTTCAAATTAAAGAAACTCTTTCAGCATACTTAGAAATCATCCTTGGAGGTACATTTGTAGGAGTACAATCCAGGCCAAAATTTTTCACAAAGATGTGGAAAGAAGCCTGGGGTGAGCCACCTTCACTGAAATGGCAGAAAGAGATAGCTAACACTTGCAGAGGAGATCTTTCCCTCAACCAGCATGGGGACTTCACCAAAATTCAGCAAAATACAAGCTGAGGCTGCCAGCTTCAGAGTCACAGAGTTCCAAATATAAATGCTACCATTTCCATGGTAGGCAGAAACCACTTTCACTTCCCCCCGTTCCAATTAAAGTGCTGCGACTGTGGGAAAGTCCGTCATTGCAGGAGTAGTGAAAACAGTCATGGCCCCGATTGTGATAAAGGGTGGCACAATGATCAGCACTCCTTCATCAGGGACCTGGGTTCTATTCTGGCCCTGGGTGATTGGATGGAGTTTGCATGTGTCTGCTTGGGTTTTCTCTGGCTGCTCTGATCTCCCCCAATTGTCCAAAGATGTGCAGGTTAGGTTGATTGGCCATGCTTAACTGCCCCTTAGTATCCCAGGATGTGTAGGTTAGGGGTATTAGCAAGATAAATGTGCAGGGTTAAAGGGATAGGGTGGGAGGGGGTCTTGGTGAGAGTCAATGCAAACCCAGTGGGCCAAATGGCATTGTCCTGTACTGCAGGTGTTCTGTGATGCTCAAGTCACAGCTATGTACCAAGCCAGTGTCCTGGTAGTTCTAAAGGGATGGCATTGTAACACAGTGATTAGCACTGCTGCTCCACAATGCCAGGTTTGATTCCTGGCTTGGGCCACTGTCTGTGTGGAGTTTGCACATTTTGTCCATGTCTATGAGGTTTCCTCCCACATTTCGAAAGACGTGTTGGTTAGGTGCATTGACCCCGAATGTGGCAACTAGGAGAATTTCACAGTAATTTCATTGCAGTGTTAATGTAAGCCTTACTTGTGACTAATGAATAAACTTTAAAACTTTTTCCTCCAGTGCTCCCGTTTCTTCCAAAAATGTGTGGCTTAGGCTGATTGGCCATGCTGAATTGACCCGTAGTGTCAGGAGGATTAGCAGGGTAAAAACATACGGTTATGGGAATCGAGCCTGGGTAGGATTGTTGTCAGTGCAGGCTCAGTGGGCCAAATGGCTTCCTTTTGCACTGTAGGGATTCTATAAAGCTAATTTAGTAGTTGGAAATCCTTCAATGGGCATATGATAGATATGGAAACAGAAGATGATGTTATTGAGCAGGAAACCCAAATCATAAAGAAAGAAAAACAACATGTAGAAGATAAAATTCCAATGCCCATAGTGGAAATGAAAGTCACAGCTTCACAACTTATTTTCATCGTTGATACAGCTGCAATAGTGTCAGAAGGAGAGCAAAGGAAGTCTGTAGGTCACATTCCCTTATGCAAAACTTGTGCGAAACTGATTAAGCATTCCAGCAACAGTATCTCAATGCTGGGTCAAGTTAGTGTTAATGTACAATATGATGATACATCCTATTACTTGTCATTGCTAGTCATAGGAGAAAATAATCTTGCTGATGGAAATGATTTGGCTTTAAGAAAATAAAATTAAACTGGGCCAATTTATTAACAGTAGGGATCAGTTAGAATATGTCTGACACTGGAGATGTGCTAAGAGAGCACAAAGTTGTCTTTAAGCAAGTTTGCCGATGACACAAAAGATTGGCTGGGTGTTTAACAGTGAGGTTGAGTGTCCAGGCTCACAGGAAAATATGGACAAGATGGTCAAATGGGCAGATAAGTGGCAGATGGAATTTAACCCTGAAAAGTGTGAGGTGATACACTTTGGAAGGAATAGTTTGACAAGGATGCATACTATGAAAGGTCTGACACTGGGAAGTTCTGAAGACTAAAGGAACCTTGGCGTGTTTGTCTATAGATCTCTGAGGCCGGAAAGGCAGGTTAATAGGGTGGTGAAAAAGGCATGTGGTACACTGGCCTTTAGCAATCGGGATATAGATTATAAAAGCAGAGAAACTGTGCTAACTACTGTATCATCCTGCTGCCCCCAGGTGATAGTTGATGTTGGTTTAGTCATATTATATTCATATTTTATTATATATTTACCATTTTATATTTTAATGTATAAATTGTTTCTTTAAGTGGGGCGGGGGAGAGTTCACTCTAGCGCATGACATGAGCATTTTTATATTACTCTCTCTGCTTCCCTCTGTTTGGAAGCTGTAAATAAGGTTAGTTTAATAATGTCTGCCTGTACCTAGGTCTTAATGTAAAACAGAACATTGACAACCTTTAATCCAGAAGGAGTACAATAAGAAAAAAATCCTTTACAATTGTCAGTGTAAATTCTAATTGGTTTTCAGAGTGTTTGGAAAGGACTTTTAAAAGTTTGCATCAATTGTAAAGTAGTGAATAGAAATTTTCTTGGATATGAAAAAGTACTGGTCCATGTGACCTGTGACCTGGAAGCAGTGCCAAAAAGAAGAAAGTTAATGTATACAAGTCACATGGCCAGACATGTAGGAAAATTGCAAAGGAGTGCTACAGCTGAGGGCAGACCAGAGAGGTTAACTGAGATTTTCTGGTTTCCCAGCAGTGGAAAGCAGTGCACTATTCACCAACTATGTGATTCTCTGGTTCCCGCCGTTATCAATCAGATTTCCCATTGATGTCACTTCAAGCAGCTGTGAAACCCATAGGCGGGGATGTGCTGCTGGCAGGACTGGAGAATCCCACTGTCGTGAAGTGTTTTCGCGGAGCTGAGTCTGTAATATGTTCAATGGGAGAGAAAGACAAAGATAAGGTTAGAGCAGGGATTGTGAATTGGACTATTTTACTGCTGTTACTTCAGTTTTGTCTTAGCTGACCAGACCGTTTAACAGGACTTATTAACATGAGAAGATAAAGGACTCTCCGTGCCAACAAGACTACCATGAACTTAGCTAAGGAGGTTTTGGAGGAATGTTTTATTGGGGTAGTGACCATCTCTGGGGACCTCAGATGGGTCATAGCTGCTGGCAATCGAGGGCTGAATCAATCGAGTGATAAGTGAGAGACCCTAAGTCCTAGAGCTGAGTTTGAAAGCTTTGAAAAGCATGTGGTGCCGCATGTTTTTGGCGAGTTATGTGGGTTCTTATGGTTTTGTAGGACATACCTTTGTGGCATCAACTATTTAAAATTACATTGAACACTTTATTGGAAGTGCAATTAGTCTGTTAATTTGCTTTTAATTTACGTTGATTGTGATTTGTGTTGAAATAAAAGTTATAAAGTGAAACTTTGTTGGCAATTTCTTCATTTGAGTGTCATTCAACTATTTTTGTTCGTGGTTTCCACATGGGGATCATAACAAAAGTTTGTGTGACATTGGCCAGGCTTTTCCTCCCTTCCTGAAGGCAACCTCCCCCACTGGGGGTGAGATCCCTAACAGCGCAGCAAATGGCCATTGACTTTGGCGGTCAGTGGCAAGCCGCCAATGGAAAACCCTGCAGAGGTGGTGGGCTGGAAAATCCTGGCCATTAGTTTGTCCCGCTAGCATTGTCATTGTCACAGGCTGGATGGGAAAATGTGGACAGTCCCACCTGCTAATGATATTGGACGCTCCAAGGCCCTAAAATTCTGCTGCCCCAAATCTTTTTGGTAGTAAGACAATCTCAAGTTGTTTGAAGAAGGTGTAGGACATTCTGAACCCTTATAGGATATCTGGCAATGCACCTCTTTTCTCACAGGAATCCTTCTGGCAATTCTAGTGACAGAAGAAGGTGAATGGGGAAGAACAGATAGAAAATGAGCAAGCCGATATGCATTTCTCAGGAGAGGAAATAGAAGGAGGCGTGCACAAAGAAGTCCCTGCCGTTCAAATGGAGTGCATCAACCCTGCAGCAGGTGGTTCTTCCCCAGCGACACTGCCTTAGGATTGGAGCAACTCATGTACAGCAGTGCATTGTTACAGTTAACTGCAGCCCACTCCAAGTCCTTTGAAACCACAGGGAATCTCAGTTATCCTGCAAACAAAAGAGAAAATGCTGAAAGATCTCAGTAGGTCTAGCAACTTCTGTAAAGAGAGAAAAGAGCTGACATTTTGAGTTCCAATGAGACTTTGCCAAAGCTTTGACAAAGGGTCACCTGGACTCAAAATGCCAGCTCTTTTCTCAGTTAGCCTGCAGTTTGTTGTTTAGCTGGCAACTGATGCTGTGTTTGCAAGAGCAAAAAACTTTCATTGTTGTTCTTTGGACAACTGAAAGTAGCATTACCAACATTCCAAGGTTTGTACAGACTGCAGATATTCACTCAATCCGGGGGATTGTTCACATCGACTCCAGTGATTTCCTGCCTGGGGATTTATTTTCAGTCAGTCGGTGATCACCAGCAGTGCATCGTACGGGTCTATTTCTTGATGGCTATTAATGTGTTGTTATATTACAGAAACTCTTCATTCTCCCATCCGATAGATAGACTTTAATCACAGCAAATGAGAAACCAGCTGTTTGAAAACCAAAGCTAGCCAATGCACACTGACTCATGATTCTTCGCAAAAACTCATACTTAATGCCAGAAATGGATTATACTCAGATCCATCAATCTCACTGGACAGACTCGTGCAGTCTTCCAACATTGAATCAGATAACTGCACAAGTTTAGTAGTCTTCTGCAATATAAAACAAAAGGTGTGTGCTGTTGGTTTGTTCCATGCTGCATAGCAGAGCAGGCTCAAGGGGCAGAATGGCCTATTCCTGTTCCTATTTCTTATGATCTTTAATCTGAAAGGGAGAGAACCTCGAGAGCTGCCATTGCATGCAGATCTTATGCATGATGAGGGAGAAGACACTGGTGACATGTTAGATGGTCAAGAAGCAGAAGGATTCCAACAATTGCCTGCACCCACAGCTCTTCAGTAGCAGATCTTGGAAGAATCGGTCAGCTGTACAATCCTATTTCTTCCTCATTAACAGTCATACCCAACACTTCTTCCAGTTGAAAGAAACTACATCTGCCCAAAGTACTGAGAGTCATGTCAGCCAAGCGTGCTGATTCGCCATCTACTGTGTTATCATAGCAAAGAAGGAGTTTAATAGAAACATTCAAAATTGTGATGGGTTTTGAAAGCATAAGTGTAAACAAATTGTTGCCAGCGGCAGGTGTTTACCACTACTTTCACATAATAGGAAACACTTAGTTGTCCACCCATGTCAGGTCGTTAGACCTCTTGTGGGACTGCTGCTAAGTCCTTGGGTTCAAACTTTGGGAGTTGACCTTCCTGGCTGCCTACTCCCATTCTCTTCTGAGGGAGATCCTTGAGGATCTCATGCCCCCTCATCTCACCACAGCATCTCTTCACAATCCACCTGCACCACTGTTGCTTCAATCCGTTCATACAATTGCTTTCCCTCTCCTCGTGTTCACTTTGCAAGAATTTACAATGCAGCAATATTTTATCGTGTTCTCCTTTAAGAAGAGCAGGTCACATGATCTGCATGCAACAGGCAAAGTTGCCATAGTCCCAGATGACCTTTTGGGGGGCTAGAGCTGACTGGTGGCGAATTTTAACCAGTATCTCCCACTGAGTGTAAAATTTGCCAGCAGCATTCAGGAGCAGATAACAGTGCTTGAAGGTGGCTAGCACCATGATCATTCACAGCAGGTTGATACACAATTGTGTTGCCAACTCGGATCTAAATGGACACAGGCAGATTGTGGACCGCAATCCGCCCCATATCCAAAAAAACATGGCTGACCAACTGGCTCGATGATGCCACTTCACACTATTTGTCAAGGGAAAAATGTGCAGATAAGAAAAGAACAAATTATATTCACCCCTTTTCTCTTCCTCATATAGTTCAATACTTCATTTTTCATTTTTCTATTTATTAAAATATCCCATTCTTTTATGATAACAATTCTTAATTTTCTTTTTTTTTGTTTTTCTCCCATGACTCTTCCAAGAACTCTGCCTTTACTGGCAAGATAAATACTCATTCCTTACTGGCATATCATTCTGCGATCATCATATCAATACATTTTTCTTTCTCTTTTACTTCCCTTAAAGGAATACCCCAGGGAAGGTTCACACAAATTCTTGTTGTGAGATTTACGCCAGTATCTTATGGTATTCAGTACAAAATTAAGTTGAAACTTATCTGCAGTCCATATTTCACATTTTAATGGTTATTGGTGTATCAGGATGACTGTGACTGCTCTCTTTATCTTGCACTCATTTCCACAGTACAATGCCACTTGAAAATGATAGGAGATTTGCGCGTACTTAAATCTTCTTCAATGCCGAACCAAGCAATGGCCTGAAATTAAATCTTCTAATAATCATTTTATGAAATAATAACCATAGTATGAAAAGAAATCTTACAGGCAAGCATTTCCTTTGCACTTTCCATAGCTGCAATCATCCATTGCATATTAGAAAGAAAAATACATGAAATGCCGATATCTTTAAACTTAGTTTCTTGCAGTCAGTTGAGGCTCATGAATATAACTTTTGTGAAACTTCCCCAGAGTATTCCTTTAAACAATCTTATTGACTTTTAAATAATGTTGTATGTTTCAGTGCCTCTATATTGCTTACATTTTTTTTCGCAGACCAAGATTACATCTTAACACCCACCTGCCCTCCATCCTGTAATGGATGCATTATTCGACATGCCTTGCACATTTTCAGATAAATGCCTTAATATGAACTGTTGGTCCTTCTCTCCAAAATTATCGCCTGGCAATCCCAGGGAAGTGTGGGACTGAGAGAAAAGTTGCACCACTTTGTTTCAAAGTGATCTGTGCATCAACTCACGTCGGGTGGCACAGTGGCACAGTGGTTAGCACAGCTGCCTCACAGCGTCAGGGTCCTGGATTCAATTCTGGCCTTGGGTCTGTGAAGTGTCTGCATGCTCTCCCTGTGTCTGCGTGGATTTCCTCCTGCTGCTCTGGTTTCCTCCTACAGTCCGAAAGAGGGGCTGATTAGATGCATTGGCCATGCAAAATTGTCCCTCAGTGTACCTGAACAGACGCTGGAGAGTGGCAACTAGGGGATTTTCACAGTAACTTCATTTTGCAATGTTAACGTAAGCCTATTTGTGACACTAATAAAAAGAATCATAGTCTGTGAAATTTACTGAAAGCTTCCAGTGTTTCTGAGTTTCATCCATCCTGAAACCTTTACCGTTCACTTACTTAGTGTTGCCCCTCATGCAAACTACCAGCTCATATGAATTTCTTGGATTTAAGTAAAAATCCCCCAAACCTTCAATGCAGCAAGGCACTAAATCATCTGTTGGTCTACCTGAAATTTCTGAAGTTGGGCCTAACTGCTTTGATAAAGGCAAAACACTGTGGATTCTGAAATCTGAAGTAAAAACAGAAAATGCTGGAAAATCTCAGCAGATCGAACTACATGCCAGGAAACATCACAATGGCTTTGACTCGTAGCAACGAGCATCAGAACACATTTCCTATTGAATCATCATAGTATTCCTACAGTGCAGAAGGAGGCCGTTTGGCCCATTGAGCCTGTGTTGACAATAATCACACCCAAGCCCTATTCCTATACCCCCTATTTTACCCTGCCAATCCTACTGACATTAAGGGACAATTTAGCATGGCAAATCAATCTAACCTGCATATCTTTGGAATGTGGGAGGAAACTGGAGCACCCAGAAGAAACTCATGCAGACACAGGGAGAAAGTGCAAACTCCTCACAGAGATGGACCCAAGGCAGGAACTAAACACAGGTCCCTGGCGCTGTGAGGCTGCAGTGCTAACCACTGTGCTGCCAATTTATGATTTATTCAATACAGTCTATCATCAATAGCTTACCTAGTTCTCCCCCACTGTAAAATAGAGGAATATCTCCATTGCATTACCCATCTTCAGACATGACTAGGGTAATTCTCCAGGGTATTTTCCTCACCCTGCTCCCCGATTGATTCCCTGGGTTACGTGACCCTTACTTTGCAGTTTGATACTTAAAGGGACAACCACCACAATGTGTATCCCAGTAGTCATCACATGAATGAATGAACCTCCAGAAGTAACAATAGTTGGTGTAAATGCAGTGCCAGTGGTGAACAAGCATTCCTGAAACTTCATGTTCTTGGGAGTTATAGAAAACACTGCTAATCATCACTTTTCATCAATACTAGCAGCAAGCAAGTAATGACACTCATTTAGTGCATCGATACTTCACATGTTTCTTCATATTCAGTTGAATCTGACAAATATAAACAAAGTTTACAAGTGCTGCTTACTTAAAAGGAGGCACAGTGGTTAGCACTGCTACCTCACAGTGCCAGGGACTCATGTTCGATTCCCGCCTTGGGTGGTTTGGACATTCTCTCCATGTCCATGTGGATTTCCTCCCACAGCTCACAAAACGTGCTGGTTAGGTGCATTGGCCATGCTAAAACCTCCCTCAGTGTACCCGAACAGGCGCTGAAGTTTGGAAACTAGGGGATTGTCACAGTAACTTCATTGCATTGTTGAAGTAAGCCTACTTGTGATACTAATAAATAAACTTTTAAAACACATATTTCAATTCCAATCCTCTTGGATTGCACAGTATGCCATATATCTCACATAAGAAAATGATCTCTCAGCCAAGTTGACATTTCAGTGCAGTACTTAGGGCAGGCCTCACTGTCAGAAGTGCTGTCTTTCAGATAAGATGTTAAAGCAAGTCAACTATTTTGAGGAAGGTCTGGGGAGTTATTGCCATGTCGTGTCCAATATCTATCCCTCAACGAGCATTATGAAAGCGATCATCATTACAAAAGTGATCACATTGTTCCTATGGGAGCTTGCTGTACACAAAATGCCTGCTACATTTCTTACATTACAAGAATGCTTACACTTCTAATGCTTTTTGTTGTTTGGAAGCAGACATCTTCTGATTGTGAAAAACACTATTTAAATGCAAGTCTTTCTTTCCTTTCTCCAAAATATTATACCTATTATTGTTTCCTCCCAGGATAAATCAGATCAACATGAAATCAAATAAAATTGTGATTTTAAACAATGCATGAGAGGGAAACTCAGCCAAAGATCGCATTAGGCTCTTATCCATGAACATAGTCCTTGATTTGTTCTTGGCTTCAGCTGGTTCTCTGTTTCATTTCATTATGGGCGGAATGATGGTATCTGTAGAATGATTGATTAATCGCAGCTCTTTTCGAAGTTTGATCTGCCCGCACAGTTTTTAGATCAGTGATCAGGATCCTTCTGGATTGAGTCTTGCTCTGGGTTGTCCAAGTGATACATTTTTTCAATATTTCTTGTTTTAAAATCATTCAATCCTGGTGCCTGGGGTTGAGGGGTGAGGGGGTGGGGGTTCCATTACGTTCCTAGTAACAAATGGCCACTTCAAGGAAATTAAACTCTGGGTTATATAGTTGAGCTTGCAGCTACAAATCAGGATCAAGAGGCTTCAGTGATGAATGGAGGGAACTGAGGATGCCCAGTAGAAAAGTGATGCAGGCATACATTGCAGTTTTGTGCCTTTTTTTTCATTCCTGATATTATGTGACAGCATGTCACACTTTTGAATCGTCTCAGGAAAAAGAAAATTGGTACAGGGTGATCTTTGTCCCCCACCTGTCCCGCTTTTCAGTGTGAATAGGATGGTAAGCAGATCAAATTTTTATTAAAAATTCTTACTGTTCCCTTGTGGCTGGATACCTACCTTTCTTGATCATTGAGCAGGCCTTGGAATCATTAAAATACTGAAACTGGGATCCGATGCTGTCTGTGGGATTAAATCTTCTTGCCTTGTCTTTCTGCTATGTGGGGAAACTAAGCGCTGAATGGCCAAAGCAGCCACATTTAAAGGAACCACTGTAGTCCACCGAGAACCCCAACAACAAAAAAAGACAATTCCCACAAAACTCTTCCTGTGCTTTGCCAATCTCTCTCGCTCTCCTGCTCTGTAATTACTCAATTGCATGGAGAAATGAATCGATTCCATTCCTCCTGCCACCCCCATACACAGTGCCCATGACTGGTCTGGCTGTGACACATTCCCATTGCCCCAGTCAGGCCTCTAACTGATATTAACCAATGGGAACCTTGCCCACTGCCCATTTTTAAGTCCCTTACTTGTGGTGAAAATCTAAACAAATCAATCCAGATCACCTGTTTTATCACTTGTTGAAGAGAACTGTCTGTTATGTTTGATCATATTAGCCCTCCCTGCTGTAGCACTCATTCTCTCGCTCACTCCCTTCTTTACAAGTACCTGTAACTGTTTCCTATTCATCTCGCAAATCAACTACTCTGGTTCCAAGTCTGTCCTTGTTATCTCGGAAATCCCTATCCCAGACAACCATGATATCTGAAACAGACCCTCTTTCAAAGATAAATAACAGGATTTTAAAGCCTTGGAAGAGTTTGGTCTGCTATTTATAGAACTCCATTCAACTTGTCTACATTATAGTGGCAGAGTATTAAGCTAGATTGATAAAGCACAGCACATGAACAATCTGGATTTGGAGCTTTCCCAACTCCATAGTTTGGGAATGATTCTGTTCCTTCCACTCCTGCTTTTATCTGTCAATAAGGAGACCTTGCTTCTGGCCTTGTTCAATGGAAGGAGGCACAAAGCATGGTGTCATGCTTGTCACAAGTCAAAAGTTGTGAAGTTATCCCTTACTTAATGCACCTCATGTATGTATCTGTCATGCTAAATAAAAATATACTAGACAAAAACCATTTTCCCACTATAAACATATAATAAGTGTGGGTTACATTCCTGACCTGCAATATTTACAATAAAAAGCTACTTATGTTTGCCCCTGTGGACTAAGGGGCATAAAGAATCACAAGTAGGCTTGAATGCTTCAATACTGGGAGCTGTTTATTAAATGTGCACTCATTCAGAGTCATGTCTCAGACTCTCCAACAGGGTCCCACACTGCACACAGTTATAACAGCAAGAAATCTCACAACACCAAGTTAAAGTCCAACAGGTTTATTTGGTAGCAAACGCCACTAGCTTTTGGGGCTCTGCCCCTTCGTCAGGTGAGTGGGGAGTTCTGATCACAAAGAGGGCATGTAAAGGCACATACTCAGTTTATAGAATACTGATTAGAACACGAGTCTTTACAGCTCATCAAGTCTTAAAGGTGCAGACAATGTGAGTGGAGATAGCATTAAGCATAGGTTAAAGAGATGTGTATTGTCTCCATTCAAGACAGTAAAGTGAGATGTTGCAAGCCCAGGCAAGTCATGGGGGTTACAAATAGTGTGACATGAACCCAAGATCCCGGTTGACGCTATCCTCAAGTATGCGGAACTTGGCTATCAGTCTCTGCTCAGTGACTCTGCGCTGTCGTGTGTCGTGAAGGCCGCCTGGGAGAACGCTTACCCGAAGATCAGAAGCCAAATGCCTGTAACCACTGAAGTGTTCGCCAACAGGAAGAGAACAGTCTTGCTTGGTGGTTGTCGAGCGGTGTTCATTCATCTATTGTCATAACGTCTGCATGGTCTCCCCAATGTACCATGTCTCAGGACATCCTTTCTTGTAGCGTATTAGTTAGACAACGTTGGCCGAGTTGCAAGAATATGTACTGTGTACCTGGTGGATGGTGTTCTCACGTGAGATGATGGTATCCATGTCGATGATCCAGCATGTCTTGCAGAGATTGCTGTGGCAGGGTTGTATGGTGTTGTGGTCACTGTTATCCTGAAGGCTGGGTAGTTTGCTGTGGGCAATGGTCTGTTTGAGATTGTGTGGTTGTTTGAAGGCAAGAAGTGAGGGTGTAGGAATGGCCTTGGTGAGATGTTCATCTTCATCAAAGACATGTTGAAGACTCCGGAGAAGATGTCGTAGCTTCTCCGCTCCGGGGAAGTACTGGACGACGAAAGTACTCTGTCCACCATGTCCTGTGTTTGTCTTCTGAGGAGGTCATGAGACTTGTGAGACTTCTTACCGTATTTACCCAGTCCAACGCTGGCATCTCCATATCATCACAGCTAATAGCCCAGAAGTCACTTGACCCATACCCTTAAAGGGGCAGTCCACACCCCAAACCGCGACATACTTTATATATATTATACGTCACAGTTAATCTTGAACATAACTGGACAAAAAATCTTTTTACTAACTCGATCTTCCTTCTTGCCTCCTGTATTCTGCTTTCTGCATCAAGCTCACCACATTTCCTGCCCCTTCTATTCACTGCTTCCCTCTTCCAATCCAGCTATTTGCTTCATCTGACTCTCTGCTTCTTGCAGCCATCTCACTCCCACCCTTACACTTGCAACCCCTCCCTCCCCCAGACTCCATCCTTCTCTCTGGTTGTTTCCTGATCCCTCAGGAGACTTGCAGCAAGTGGGAAGCAGTGATGTCTCGGGAGAAATTGTGAATGAACTCAAAGTTTCAAGAGGGTAGACTGTGGGAGACCATCCGGGGCGGATTAGGATATTCAGGCATGGAAGTAACAAACCAAACACATGAATGAAGATTTCAGCAGCTGATTACTGAGGTGGGAGTAAAGTTCGGCAATGCTATGGAGCTGAAAATAAGCAATTTTCGTGATGGTGGGAAGATATGGTCAGATGGTCATTTTGAGGTCAAGTATGATATCAAGATTGCAAAACTGACTGGCTTAGTTTGGCCTGTTGCCAAGAGGAGGGGTTGAGTCAATAGTTAGGGGCAAGTGCTAGGAACAGTTTCCTCAATATCTAATGGAAGAAATTTCTGTTCGTCTTATTCTGTCAAATAAGCAGTCTGATAATTTAGTAAAAGTTGAGTCCAGAGAGGTGATAGGGAGATAGAACTTGGTATCATCAGCATATATATGAAAGGACCACTGTGCTTTTGGATGGTGAGACCTGGGGGCAGCATATAGATTAGAAGTGGGAGGGGACAAGTATAGATCCTTGGGGACAACAGAGGTAATGGCATAGAAGTGGAAGTAAAGCCTTTGCTTACAATAAGATAGAGGAGAATGGAACCAGGTGAGAGATGCTCCACTCAGCTGAATAATGGTGAGAGGCATTGGAAGAGCATTGTGCAGTCATCTCATCTGTCTGAAAGCTGCTGAGAAGGATAGTTTGCCTTTTTCACAATCATAGAGGATGTCATTTGTTACTTTGCCAAGTACTGTGGCAGGGAACATGATTGGTGAACATAACTCTAATCATAATTCTGCCACCTGAAAACTTAAATTAAAAGTGAAGCCAGTGATTGCTTTATCTTCCTGATTTGGTGTATGTGAATGTGATTGACTGCTTACTGATGGCCTTGCTGCTGATGTCCTAGACATTCCCTTGCATTGGCACCAGATTTAAACTGCTGTTCAGGAAGAAGAAAACCACACCACAGAGGTTACAACATTTTGGTGGTCAACTTTCTTTGAAATCAGCAGCAAGTGGTTTTGCTTCACAGTTGATACAAGGGGCAATCTGAAACAGGAGGGCAAAGGTATAAGTTGAGAGGTGATAGCTTTGAAACTGAGATGAGTTGGAACTACTTCTTGCAGAGGGTGCTGGATTTGTGGAATTTGCTGCCTCATTCCATGGTGAAGTCTGAATCATTAAATGGTTTCAGGAAGGAAATAAATATATTTCTGATTTTTTTTTTAAATGGGTTATAGGGATAAGGGGAACAGGTAGGGAGGTGGATTTGAGACTAGGAAGAGATCAGTCATGATCTGGTTGAATGGTGGATCAGGCTCGAAGGGTTGAATTACCTAATTTGGCTCCTAATTCCTAATTCCTATGTTCCAGTGTAAAAGTCAGTGATGAGTCAGTGCATGGTCGACTATCGAAAGATGGAGTAGTGGATGGAACCTCAGGAAAGCCAACAAGGAGAATTCTCAGTGGTAAATCATTGAGCAAAAACTTGCCTTTATACTGCGCCTGTCATGACCATAGGGCCTCCAAAGAATTTTACAACTAATGAAAGACTTTCGAAGTGTTAGAAATGTGGCAGCCTTATCGCACAGTGCATGTTCCTCCCAATAGCAATTTACTAATGGTCAGATAATCTGTTTTTTAAGGTCTAACTATTAGGCAGGACATTGATTGACTCCCCCTGCTCTTTTTTGAAATAGTGCAATGGGATCTTTCACTGACAAGAGCCTCAGTTTAATGTTTTTTCCAAAAGACCTGCCTCCAAAAGTGCATTTCCTCAGAATTGTCAGAAGTCTCACAATACCAGGTTAAAGTCCAACAGGTTTATTTGGAATCACGAGCTTTCGAGTGTTGCTCCTCCATCAGGTGAGTCCTGATGAAGGAGCAGCGCTCCAAAAGCTCATGATTCCAAATAAACCTGTTGGACTTTAACCTGGTGTTGTGAGACTTATCACTGTGCCCACCCCAGTCTAACGCCGGCATCTCCACATTCCTCAGAACCACCCTGGAATGCCAGCTTGGAGTTTATGTTTAAGTAACAGGTTTGAAGCTACAACCTTCAGATTCAGAAGCAAAAGTTCTACCAACTGAGCCACAGCTAACTCAAAGAAAAGCAAAAGTTGTGAGATTTCACCTCTTTCTCCTTTAGAGGCAAAAGCTTGATCCAAATCATTAATATTAAGAAACATATCGATTAGTTGAAGTTAAAGAGATACTTTCAGTGGAACTCAGGAGCAAGAACCTAAAGATATTTCAGCTAGAATGCATTGCCTAATGTATTTGTACAATATACCTTTCTATCCTCCATTTTAATGGAGGCATTAACCCTTCTAAGTGCTTACCTAGTCCAATAATATCACCAAATAAAATTGCCAGCATTTGATTATGTGAGACAAGCAAATGCTCAATGTACATTTAGAATTAACTTTTCCACATTTTGAGCTGTTAACTTATACGTTCAACTCCATTTAGCAAAATGATTCCTGCCTTAGAAATCAATTGTTAATCTCCTTGATTGATAATTCAGCCTTTTGGAGAAGGAAATGGGCTTGAGTCTATGGCAATAAAAGTTTTTAATATTTTGAATCTAAACCAAGATGACATGATGCAGTCGATGAACTGAATATCACTAAGGAAGAAAATAGAAAATGAGTTTTACTGAAAATAATTGAGCAGTTTGCCAAATTTACACCCTGAATCCCCTCAAAATTTTGATTCACATTGTTTTGACATTGAATACACTCTCTTCGGGTCTCTGAATTGCTACAAATATGTCCTATATCTTTGTCTGATCATTAATATTTTTATCTGTTTAAAAACGTGACGGAATTGTCTTTGGTCTTGGGGAGTTATCATTTAGTACAAATGTAGAGTCCAGCATCAATCCCAATGATAGCTTCTGACCACGGGCTGCGTTTGCCCCAAGACTGGAAAATCCTGCCAGACGTCAATAGACTTTTGTTTGGTCCCTCCCTCCGCCCGCTAGGATTTCCATGGCAGGTGGGATGGGAGTTTGGGCCACATGTGTAAGGAACTGTATCACAATGAGGATACTCACTGAGAGGAGATAACTGTGAAGCATCTCAGTGTAGTTCCAGCAATGTCTTGGTCTTATTTAACCTTTGTAAATAGTTAGCATGTGAATAAATGTATTTGAACAAAAGATTATTGCCTCCAGCTGGATCTCTTCTATCATAAAACCCAACAAATCCCAAGCTAAACCCCCAGTAACAGACATATCATTTTTAAAAAATGCTTTAATAAAGATAAGGTACTTCCTTACCTGACCAAACCTGCTCCTCCACCTCATCTCAAGTTTTATATCCCAAACCATATTTAGCTCCTTCATCAATGATCAAGCTTTAATCATTAGGCCAGACGTAGGGATGTTTACTGATGATTTCACTGTGTTCAGTTCCATTTGCAACTCCTCTGATAGTGTAGCAGCCCATGTCTATCTGCAGCAAGGCCTGACCAATATTCATGCTTCGGCTGATAAACGACAAGTGGCATTCAATAGCATTACCATCACCAAATCCCTAACCATCAACAACCTGCAGCTACCTTCGACAAGAAACATAACAAGACTAGCCATATAAATACTGTGGCTTCAAGAGCAGGTGGAAAGCTGGCAAATAACTTCCCTCATTATCCAAAACCTGAGTACCATTTACAAGGCACAAGGCATATGATGGTGAACTGTTCACTTATTTGGATGGATGCGGCACAAACAATACTCAACAAGCTTGACTTAAACCAAGGTAAAGCAGCTCATTTGATCGGTACCCCATTCACTACCTTAAACATTTATTCCATTCCCCATTGACACACTGTGGTAAATGTGTGGACATCTGCAACGTGCATTGCAACAAATGCCTCCTTCAACACCACCTTTAAAACCTGTAATCTCTGCCAGCTCGAAGAACAAGAGCAGCAGATGCATGGGAACTTCACCACTTGCAAGACCCCTCCAAGTGATACATTATCCTGATGTGGAACTTTCTCATGGCTAATGAGATAGTTGATGCTTGGTTTTAATTTTCCAAAATTCATTAGATTTGGGGAAGGTCCCATTAGAATGAAGGTAGCACATGTAACTTTATTTTTCAAAAAAAGGGAGGAAGACAGAAAGTGGAACGCTACAGGCCAGTTAGCTTAAAATTTGTCATAGAGAAAATATTAGAAACTATTACTAAAGATGTTATAGAAGAGCACCTGGATAAGTTCAAGGTAACCAGGCAAAGTCAATATAGTTTTGTGAAAGGGAAATTATGTTTAATCAAATTATTGGAATTCTTGGTAAAATGTGCAATGTGCAAATTCTACGTGCACATTGGACCCATCAGACCACATCTGTCAGACATGTCGCTTGATTTATATCAGGAAATAATTGTGGACCTTGAAGCCTTTTTACCATGAGGTGAAAAATAAAATAAGAACGATGATTTTTAACTTAACCTGCCTAGCAAGAATGTGTGCATCTGAGTCAGATATCTCTTTTATAATCCACCTGCTGTGTTAAGTTATAATTGCCTCCAATTTCTCTTATGGTAAGAACACTTAATCTCAGATTTGCACTTTCTAAAATGAATACTTTTTTTAACCATACAGTACTGAAATCACCTTTGGAAGATCTTCATACTGATGATGTTCTACAACTGAACAATAGAATGATACTGAATTTGGAACCAATTCTGAATGTAATTTTGGAAGGAATGCAGTAGTCACTTTGTTCAGTGTATTCCATTGTGATGAAAAGGAAACTCATGACACGACAAACAGCAGAGGTGACACATTAATGTTTAAAAATTCTTCCTGCAATGGTTTAAGATTAGCAGAAATCACTGGTTGTAAAACACTCCTGGAACAGCCGTCACACATATGGTAGAATAATAGTGCAACTCTGCACATAAAACGTATACCTTGTAGAAATTTCATTGGAATGAATGTCTGCCAGATTGGATGCTGGATCCAACTTTAAATTCTTTTTTGGCATCACCTCTTGAGTATTGTTATGTGGATTGTTTGCAACTCTATAAAAGTATGTTTTTTGTACAGCACGGAACATTGTAATGCACAGCACATTGTGCAGCAACAGTTAAACAACATTCTAGAGTAGAAATTCATCTAGGGCCTGTTGCCAAATGGGCCACCTAAGATGGCGATTTACAAAGCATGCTGGGACAGCTGGCCAAATACAGAAGCAGACAGGCTGCAGCCTTAAATGACACAAATAAACAGGCTGCAGCTCCAGACTACAGAATACGCAGGAAATAGGCCATCCTGAAGGCAATGGACACTGTCTGGTCAAATGTACTTGTTTACCAAACAAAAGGGACACTTTACCCCTTATTTGGGAGAGAGGTATGTGGCTTCCAACATCTACAGGCATGGCCGTTGGAAATACATGATGTGGAGATGTCGACGTTGGACTGGGGTAAACACAGTAAGAAGTCTGACAACACCAGGTTTAAGTCCAACCGATTTATTTGATAGTAAACTCACAAGCTTTCGGAGTTTGTCTCTTCGTCAGGTGAATGGAGAGTTCTGGCCTCAGACAGAGCATATAACAGCACAGACAGTTTACAGATTACTGATTAGAATGCAAGTCTTTACAACTAACCTGCTATTCAAGTCTTAAAGATGCCAACAGTGTGAGTGTAAAGAGCATTAAGCACAGGTTAAAGAGATGTGTATTGTCTCCAGACAGTACAGTAAGTGAGGTTTTGCAAACCCAGGCAAATCATGGGGGTTACAGATACTGCGACATGAACCCAAGATCCCTGTTGAGACCGTCCTCATGTGTGCGGAACTTGGCTATCAGTCTCTGCTCAGCGACCCTGCGCTGTCACGTGTCATGAAGGCCGCCTTGGAGAACGCTTACCCCAAAGTCAGAGGCCGAATTCCCGTGACCACTGAAATGTTCGCCAACAGGAAGGGAACAGTCTTTCCTAGTGATTGTCAAGCGATGTTCATTCATCCGTTGTCATTGCGTCTGCATGGTCTCCCCAATGTACCATGCTTCAGGACATCCTTTCCTGCAGCACATTAGGTAGACAACGATGGCCGAGTTGCAAGAGTATGTACTGTGTACCTGGTGGATAGTGTTCTCACATGTGATGATGTCATCCATGTCAATGATCCAGCATGTCTTGTAGAGGTTGCTGTGATAGGGTTGTGTGGTTGTGTGGTGTTGTGGTCACTGTTCTCCTGAAGGCTGGGTAGTTTGCTGTGAACAATGGTCTGTTTTGATGTTGTGCGGTTGTCTGAAGGCAAGAAGTGGGGGTGTGGGGATGGCCCTGGCAAGATGTTTGTCTTCATCAATGATATGTTGAAGACTCCGGAGAAAATGTCATAGCTTCTCCGCTCCGGGGAAGTACTGGACAACGAAGGGTACTCTGTCCACCGTGTCCCGTGTTTGTCTTCTGAGGAGGTTGGTGCGGTTTTTTGCTGTGGTGCATCGGAACTGTCGATCGATGCATTGAGTGCCATATCCTGTTCTTATGAGGGCATCTTTCAGCATCTGGAGGTGTCTGTCACGATCCTCCTCATCTGAGCAGATCCTGTGTATACGGAGGGCTTGTCCGTAGGGGATGGTTTCTTTAACGTGTTTCGAGTGGAAGCTGGAGAAGTAGAGGATTGTGAGGTTGTCTGTGGGCTTGCGGTACAGTGAGGTGCTGAGGTGACCGTCCTTGATGGAGATGCATGTGTCCAAGAATGCAACCGATTCTGGAGAATAGTCCATGGTGAGTCTGATGGTGGGGTGTGGTGTATCGTTGGACACACCCAGAGATCAGTGTGGCAGCACCAGATTGGAATCTATTGATCAGAGAGATCAAATCCTGATCAATTGATTGGTAATAATTAAGGATCAAGGTACCACCCAAAAGGGCACAAAACCAATGAGGGATAATAGATGCTGCACAATGGAGGAATTCGCTCTCACGAACGACATGACCATGAGGAAGATTCAGGAACAGAACAACGATGACCATGAGGAGAGCTACCACACCAATGACAGAAGGAAGACCAGAGTCAGAGTATCAGACTAGACTGAAAGATCAATCTACACCGAGAACTACAAAGATCAAAACATGGATAAAGGCCTATATCTGCCAGGGTTCTGACCAGTCACGCAAAAGTTAAGCCAAGAACTAGTATTGAACTTGAACTTTAGTATTCTATAAAATAACTGTCTTGATTGTGTTGTTGATTGACATTAATTGTGTGTATGATTAAGAAACGATTGTATTGACAAGAAGTTGACTCACAGTGCTTCGCCTACCGTATAGGAGTTAAAACACGCACTGCAGCAGGGACAACAGGCAGGACAAATTAGCTATATCACAATGTGTGCCCATTATCCACAGCTTTGGATATTCAGCTCCATGGACTTCAGTATACTGAATATTGTGCAAAAAGTAAACTAGGCTGTTCATGAGATACCATCCAAGACAAATTTTCGACCACACAATGTCAGCTATGTAGGTACGTGGGAAGGCATGAGTCATTCAGCTATCAGGGAAAAAAAATCTTCTTTCTCTTCATCCTTTCCTTCCTCTAGAAATTGTTGAGCAGATAACAGTTCATTGGTTCCAGGCAATTCACTAGTCTTCTGGGTCAATGATAGCGCTGACATCAAGTTAAGAGCCTATAGTCAACCCTGCTGTCCACATAAACTGCAAATCTTTCAACTCAATTGATGAATTGTTGGTCTGCAAAGTGCATTGCACAATGTCAATGCACAATTCCTAATACTACAATTGCATAAGAACATAAAAAAGCATCAGAGACAGAAGCAGGAGTGGGCAAATGATCTTCAAGCCTGCTCCGCCATTAAATAAGATCATGGCTGAATTTTTAGGTGAACTCTATTTTCTTGTCCTCCATTGATCCTCTCAATACCCCAAAATCTCAGTCTTGAAGACAATCTGCTAAAGATCCACAGCTATCTGGGATAATTTATTTTGGGTGGAAAAAATCTTCCCTAATCTCAATCTTAAATGGCTGACTCTTTATCCTGAGGCTAAATTCTCCAGCTAGGAACAGTATGCTGTTAGCACCTACTGTGTCAATATTTCTCATTTTTTTTATACATTTTGATGTGATCACAGCTGCTATTCTCCTTAATCGGCTCAAAGTGCTGACACCAATGTGAAAACTGGAGTAAAAATGCAAAATACTGCGGATGCTGGAATCTGAAACAAATACAGAAAAATACTGGAAAATCTCAGCAGGTCTGGACAACATCTGTGGAGAGAAAGTAGAACCAACGTTTCGAGTCTAGATGACCCTTTGTCAAAGCTGGAGTGTTTTCCGCTGACATTAGTAGTTCTCAGCAGGCCCCATTCAGTCTATTCCAGTGGGCCATCCTGCCAATTCTATGGGAATCTCGCTGGAGTTGGGAATCATCACTCAGGTCTAACAAGCAGGGACAGCACTTAAGTGCTCTCTGCAGCAGCCAATCACATTTCAGTCACCAACATGGCTACCAGAAGAGCTGCCCCAAGGTTCTTGAATGCTGACATGGACTGAATGTTGGACATCGTGGAGGAAAGGAAGACCACCCTCTTTCCTAGGGTTGGCAGGAGGCTACCAGCCCATGTTGTAGCAGAAGCCTGGGACCGACCACACTTCAATGCCACAAGAAGATTAACAACCTGCTCTGAGTTGCAAGGGTGAGTACCCATCCTCCTGTCCTTGCCATCACTCCCGTCCCTAACCACTGACATCTCACCTTAAACCCTAACAACCTTCAAACACCCAAACTACCCTCCTCTCCCTTAGATCCCTCCCCAGCAATCCCAATCACAAACTCCCATTGGCTAGGTACACTACCACACATGGCTCCAGCACACGCTATCTGGCAGCTCGTGAAAAGATCAGTGTCTCCTGTAGGTGCATGGCCTACAGTATCATTGTCTTCTTACCCTTTCCTCGGCCTGATGAGTGGTTGACACCTGAGCCTCTGCAGCAGCCCCCTGGATGTTTTGGGGCAGGCTCCTGAGTTATACCTGAGCTGGCCCTACAATTTTACCCATTGCTGATCTACCTCGATAGCAGTTGCCAGGGTTAATGCGAGCTGGCATGGCTCGAGTGCAAAATCATCTGGAATCTATCAAGAAGTGGAAAGAAGAGAGACAGGGAGAGAGATAATCTCTCCAGATAATCTCCTATCCATCCTCTGATCCACAAGTCCTCCCTAAACTCACTGTGATGAAGCATTTGAAAAGTAACCAATGCTTACCAGTCCCACCACCCAGCGTGACCCACACCAGATAGTTTGCACAGTCATGGAAACAGACCCATGGCCCCTTATCTTGGTCCATGGCCTTCAAACTGCATCATTCCCGCTTCAATTCACCAGTTATGGATCCACATAAAGTGGACACCCCTCTCTGGTCCCATGGCCTTGAGCCTTACCTGTGGTTGCCCCTTTCCCTGAGTTGTAATGAGGTTTAGTTCCTGGGGAGATAGCCGAATTAGAATCATGGGAATCGTAGAATCCCTATAGTGCAGAATGAGGCCATCTGGTCCATCAACACACTATCTCTCCGATTCCACCCAGACCCCCGCATTTTCCATGGCTGATCTACCTAACCTGCACCTTTGGACTCTGTGAGGAAACCAGAACACCCAGAGGAAACCCACACAGACATGGGGAGAATGTGTAAACTCCACGCAGACAGTCACCCAAGGCTGGAATTGAACCTGGGTCCCTGGAGTCTTAAGGCAGCAGTGCTAACCTTGAGCCACCGTGTTGGCCATGAGGCAAAGTATTGAGGATGATGGAGAGTTGTGAGAAAGGAGCCTGGTGGAACCTCCTGAGTGAACAGCACGCCACCTTCTTCCAGCAAGTTGCCAGACTCCAAAGAGCTGAGTTGCCAAGCTATTACATTGGCACATAAAGGTCGAATAGCGAGACAGTACCTCCCCCCACAACACCCCCTGTCCCCCACCCCCAATAAAAAAATTGCCTTCTTCCAGGACATAGAGTTGACACTATAGCCATGAACCGTTCAGGGAATTACCAATCTCCCTTTAGCATGAAAAGTTACAGTCCTTGCAATCCCTCCCGCATATGAGGAGCCACTGAATGTGAGATTGGGTGTTTGCCATCAGCTCTATGGCCTTTTTCCTAGATTTCCCTGAGAGTCTAAAAAGGGAGTTCTTCAATGAGGGTCCCTTGTGCCTTCTTGACTGACTTGTGGCAGCTGTGTGTGTGCTGCAGATGTTAATTGTGTGTGTGTGGGTAAACGACTCCTTCTGAAGAATGTGTTCTGGTGCCATCAAGTGAAGAAAGTTGTCCTGAGAGAAGGATGCCTTTGCTGGAATCTTTGCAGTGCTGAATGATAGAGCCAATGTTTAAAGTAAGAGACTTGTCAGAAAGTACCAGTGATCTCCAGGAAGGATCCAAGGTTATGAATGTTATCGAGTGGGAAAAGGATGAGGGCAGAATGACCAGCTACGGGACAGAGAAAGAGAACATAAGCCTTCATGGAGCACTGGCTGATTGTATTAACAATGAGGTTTTGATATGACGTGCACTGTCTGCAAACACATCTTTCTGCTGCTACTATAGAGGGCATCTGATCCTTGTGTACACTAACCTTGGTGACTCTCCTCTCTCATCTGCCATGAAGCTGACTAATGAAGAGAGTTCCAGGAGGTGTGACTGCAGCTTCAGCTCATTCAGGCTTGAAATGGAGAGAGCCTTAATGAGACTGACATTTCTTGTGATTGAGAGGAGTTCAGAGAGAGCTGCCAACAGTTGGGGCTCATAAAATGAATCAAGGGCTAGCATAGATTAAGTGGATTGCTGATAATAACCACACAAGTTTCCAGATGGCCAAGGTCCATGGAGTTACCATTGAACATGAGACCTCACAGATGTTACAGGACACAATGAGGAATGAACACTTTGTCGGTCAGGTGACTGAAGGTGACAGCTTGGTGTGAGTTGTTGTTGTTGTTCAATCCTATTCAATCTCTCCTCGTATAACAGCCCTGTCATCCCAGGAATCAATCTAATGAACCTCAATATTGGAGCTTCTCCAAGGCAAGAATATCCTTTCTTGGGATAAGGAGATCAAATCTATACACAGTACGCCAGGTGTGGTATCATCACAGCCTTGTGTGTTTTGCAGCAAGACTTCATCTCTCTTGTGCTGGTTTAACAATATTTGCCATACATGTTAACATCTGTGATTCATGTACAAGGATACTCAAATTACTCTAAATAATAAATTCTGCTTCTCTATTCTTCTTTTTGATAATTTCATACTTCCCTACAATGTACTCCATCAACCTGTCTTGTCCAATCAGTTAATTGATCTATAGTCCCTTTGCAGCTTATTTGCATCCTCCTCACAGCTCACTTTGCCACGTGGCTTTGTATAATCAGTAAACTTGTATACATTGTGCCCAGTCCCTTCATCTAAGTCATTGATATATTGTAGATGGCTGGGGGTCCAGCATTAATGCTGCATTATTCCACTCTATCATCCTGAAAATTGACCATTTATTCCTACTGTTTTCTGTCTGTTAGCTAATCTGCAATATATTACCATTAATCCAATAAGCCTTTATTTAGTGCAACAACTACCTGTGTGGCACCTTATTGAATGCCTTCTGAAAATCTATGTATACGATACCTACTGGTTCTTCCATATCTACCCTCCTAGATATACTCTCGTAAGCTTGTTAAACACAAGTTCTAAAAAGTCTTGATGTACTTTTTAGAATCAGATGCCTGACTGCAGAGCTAGCTATTGGGGATTGGAGTCAGTAGCTGAGTCTTGTGATTATCTATGTTCTGTGCACAAGAAGAGGAACTGCTGTGCCATTAAATAAAATGCAACATCTTCAAGCTGAAATTCTGGTGCTTTGTTTCGGCAGACTTTGCAATAATGCACACCAAATTATCGGAGTTTGTTGTGTTCAAAGTAAAACTCTATTGCTGTGAACTAATGAGGAATGCACTTATACACCAGCTGTGGAAGGTAAACAAATCCAGCTGACTGTAGCAATAGCAGTTGAAGTTACATTTCTCCAAAAGATTAAAGATGATTTGATTGCCACTCATGTTAGATAAGCAGTTTCCTACTCTGAATGAAGAAATTTCGTATACCTACCCATCTGACAGCAACCAAGCATATGTACAAACTCCTCAGCTCAGAAATCAAAGTGAACAGTTCTCCTTGGCACCAAGCTTTATTTGTGAACATAACCCCCAACCATTGTAGAACTCTGGATACAGTGTATTTTATATGTTTCACACCATCAGAAATGTGGTCTTATTAACAACCTAATCAATTATCACTTTGTGTCTATAAAACACCATATAAAATAGTATATATGGCACAATGTCTACTTTGCCAGCTTATCTATGTATGTGTAGACATCATCTGTCATGTTGTAGCAGGTACAAATAGTTTTGCTTGCACTACACAACAGAATATTTCAGAAGTGGCAGAAAAATCATCATCATAAAGTAAGAAAACAGAGACAAGTAACTTAGGCTCAAGTCGTTATTAAGTTATAATAGAGGTAATTTCCTTCTAACTGTATTTGCAAATAGGTTTTTAAAGCTTTGTCACATTAACCAAGACTGATCATTCCTAATGTTCCTATAGATCCCACACAAAGAAAATTCCTACATCATTTTGGTAGCTACATTTCATTGGCTGTATTTGATCATGCATAGCATTATATAAAAGTCCTCTTTTTGGATGACAATTGTCAAAACTGACTGGAAATTTGGGGAGCTGTCGCACAGATTCCCTCTCTACTTCATGTATTTCATTGGTTTCCATGAAAATTTCCTTCTTGGTGTTAGTGTCACCCGTCAGTTTGATGGTTTGCATATGTATAATTGGCCCTAAAAAAGCAAAGAACCTGCTTTTATATTAGACTTTTCATGTCCTGTGAAAATTCTAAAATGATTCACATCCAATGAATTACTTTGGAAATGCACTCACTGTTGCTGAGTCGGCCAAAGCAGTAACATCCGAACTGCAGCTTCTCGGCATCTGCGCTAGGATGTTGCTATTTCAAAGACCTGTCTACATCAACTGAGAATCCAGGGTTTCTAGCATCAGCAGAATTGATTTTAAGGAACCCTGCCTGAAGACTGAAAGCAGAATTCAGATCCCTCTTGTTAGCTTTTCTCCCTTGCCTGGTTTTTCTCTCTCCCTGTCATCACTGACATATTTTCCTTTGTGGCAAGCAGACATCCAATGTTGCAAACTTATCAACATTGGACTTCTCCCTGAGAATCTGTCATACATATGCTTTATTGGAGGAAAAAGATGATCAATGAAGAGATTCAAGGCCTTTCAGTTACTTTCAGCCACATTTTCAGATCCAATTGCACCAATTTATGAATACACCTTTGCAATGTATTGGAATAATGTGCAAAGGAGCTTGATTTTGATTTGATTTATTATTGTCACATGTACTAACATACAGCGAAAAGTATTGTTTCTTGCACGCTATACAGACAAAACATATCATTCATAGAGAAGGAAATGTGAGCGTGGAGAATATAGTGTTACAGTCATAGCTAGGGTGTAGAGAAAGATCAACACAATGTCCATTCAAAAGTCTAACAGCAGCAGGGAAGAAGCTGTTCTTGAATCGGTTGATACGTGACTTCAGACTTTTGTATCTTTTTCCCAATGGAAGAAGGTGGAAGAGAGAATGTCTGGGGGGCATGGGGTCTTTAATTATGCTGGATGCTTTGCCAAGGTGAAGTGTAGACACAGTCAATGGATGGGAGGCTGGTTTGCGCGATGGATTCGGCTACATTCATGACCTTTTGTAGTTCCTTGTGGTCATGGACAGAACAGGAGCCACACTAAGCTGTAATATAACAAGAAGGAATGCTTTTTATGGTGCATCTGTAAAACTTGGTAAGAGTCGTAGTTGACGTGCCAAATTTCCTTCATGTAGAGGTGTTGGTGGGTTTTCTTAATTATAGTGTTGGCATGGGGGGATCAGGATAATTGTTGGTGTTTGCTGCCATCTAACTAGTTTGCTTCAGTAACTGAACAGTAAATAATTGTTTTTACTTTGGGGCCAACCTGAAACATTGCAGGGCCAAAATTAGCAGCAGTGCAGTTGTCAGTTTACACCAGAGTGTAAACTGCTAGAATTCTGGCTTTTGTTATTTGTTGGGATCCTATATTGGTGTTCAATGAAATAGCTTTATTTTTGGAAACATATGAAAGACAGGAAAGATGTGGATACATTCTGAATTGATCCATTTCCAGCACTGTTCAAATGCATGCTCGAATTTTGCAAATAAAACTATTATTGCCATAATGCCTGTGAAAACTGATAGCAACTCCTGGAATCCACACATGTCCAGTTAAACATGAAAATCCAGAGATTACTGTCAGTAACTCAAGTCAACCTTTACAACAGCGCAGAATTGCTGAGCAGAGACTGATATCCAAGTTCTGCATGAGGACGGCCTCAACCGGGATCTTGGGTTCATGTAACACTATCTGTAACCCCCAGGACTTGCCTGGACTTGCAAAATCTCACTAACCGTCCTATCTGGACATAACACACATCTCTTTAAGCTGTGCTTAACACTCTCTCTAATCACATTGTTTGTACCTTGTACCAATTGATTACCTGTAAAGATTCACATTCCAATCATTATTTTGTAAATTGAGTTTGTGTCCTTATATGCCCTGTTTGTGAATAGAATCCCACTCACCTGACGAAGAGGCAGCAAGCACTCTGAAAGCTAGTGGCTTTTGCTACCAAATAGACCTGTTGGACTTTAACCTGGTGTGTTGTGAGACTTCTTACAATAAATACAGTCCAGCCAGCGACCCAGTGACCCACAAATTAATTTTAAAAAATACATGGGGTTATGGGGATAGGGTCTGGGTGGGATTGTTGTCAGTGCAGGTTTGGTGGGACAAATGGCCTCCTTTTGTGCTGATAGAAATCACTGAACTGATGAGAACTTCCACTTTTACCTTATAACCTCACTGTTAAAATCCTGAAACGAACTACACTTTATTGACTGAGGTACAATTGCATCTCTAACAGCATACTAAGTTCTAATTTACTTCTGAACAATTCTTTGGCTTTGGAGAGCTAATTTCAGGTTTGTGCAACATGAAATTTCTCCATTACAATAGAAAAATCTACTTTTCAAACAAAATTATCTATGATATTTCAGCTTCTATCTGACTCTGGTTTGGATGATTGAGTCATTTGTTTTGCCTTCCATAAAACAATATTAAAAACCAAAGACTAATCAGTGTTCTTAATTTCCTGGCATACTGTCAGTGAGAATTCTTCAATGATATTGGCTAGTTACCTTGCTTGATTACATGATTGTTGCCAGATGCCTGGGGACCGCTTAACTTGGTGTCAGATTGAAATTAATATAGGAAAGGTGAAATCTACGGCATTGAAATCACTAGAGCTTTGTGGGCAACTTTCTTTGTATTCAGCATTAAGCACCATCGTTTTGCTGCTGACCACAAAATCTGGCCTATTATGTTACATACCCGAGGTGATGCGAATGGAATTTGTAAGACAAGAGCTGTGCTGAAGTAATTTCTAATGATTGACCCTTGGATAAAACTGGTGAGTTCTATCCTCTTCACAGAGAATGTAACGCGTGAGTCTTGAATAAAACTACTTAAGGCAGACCCTTGTTTGTCAAGTCACTTTTTTATCATGAAGGTAGCAAAGAAATTTAAATTCTTGTCTGCTAAGTGACTACCTTGTCCTGCTTGTCTCTTCAGGAATCTTTTGAATAAAGTCATTGCCCTTTCTTATGGGCAACTTCCCTTGTTCTAATTAATACTTACCACAGTCTTCCATGGTTTATGCACACACACAGAACAGTTCCTCCCCATTGTAATAGTTTATTCGTACTGTGTAACTGGTTAAATCCCTTCTTCTGTAGTAGGAACACTCTCACTCAGGTGTGAGTGTATCTCCTTGCTTTTCCAGTCACACTGATGTTTGAAATCTTCTTCCACAAATAGAACCAACAAACATTTTTCCTTCCACATTCAAGGTGGTGAATGCCTGGAAAGCGCTGCCAGAAGGGGTGGTAGAAACAGATTCTATAACAACATTCATGAGGCATCTGGATAGATACATGAATAGGCATGGAATAGAGGGATATGGACCACATAGAGGCAAGAAAATATTAGATTAGAGAGGCATTTGTGTCAGCACAGATTTGGTGGGCCGAAGGTCCTGTTCCTATGCTGTACTGTTCTTTGTAGCTGTTGGCATTTGCATTGTGTAAAATGTACCAGTTCAATTTGCAGAACATCTTCAAGTTCAATGTCAATTAAGTCAACTTGTAGGTCTAAAGATGTGTTTCAGTTTTTGCATTCTGCCAAATGTATCTGATGTGATCATCAAGTTACTTAACTTATACCAAATCTCATAATCGTAGCCTTGAATGTGTATCAAGAGACGTTGTAATCCTGGTGGTGTACAAGTCAGTAGTTTTGCAAAATCATCTCCAGTGACTTGTGGTCAGTCTCTACCACAAATCCTTTGCCAAATAGGTAGGTCAGCAAAAACGGGATTCCAAACACTAAATCTAATGTTTCCCACTCGACTGTTGGGAGTATTATGTAAACACAGTAAAAAGTCTGACAACACCAGGTTTTAGTCCAACCTATTATGAACAGAGATTGTTAAGTACATGCAACCAGTTTGCCTTTTTGTAGTATGAATGCTCCCAGAGGTCTCCATGAGGTGTCTATCTCCAGAGTAGTTGTAAAATTGCAATGTTGATGCTTCTGAATATGAGTGTTTCAGTGCTTCAAAGGTATTGAGATCTTTGTGACTCAGGAAAGGCAAAAATTCTCAACAAGCCCCTTAGTGATGGAAATTTTTGATGAAATTATGGAGACAGAAAATTAGAGATCTAGCCATCTATGAAGATTGTCCTTCTGTTGGGGTGTTGGCGTGGCTTTAATATCCTCTGTTTTACTTGGCTTGGGGCCTACACCAGCACCGGAATAAATAGAACCAAAGAAATTGATCTGTTGCATGTTGATGGCAGATTTTGCACTGTTGTACATAAATCCTTCATTTTGTGCTGCTTGCATCAATATGTGCAAACTTGGCATCTGATCATGTTATTGTTTTATTTTTCCCACAACAGCAATGTCATCGGCAATACAGATGAATCCTGGCACGGTGCGTGAAGTGCAGTCCACGTTAGCTGGAAAGAGCTAACAGATAGCCTGAAAGGAATCATTGAACACGGTATCATCTGATCGGGGTACAAAATGCAGTAAACTCATGAGGCTTCTCCATGCGATGTACCAATCAGCATCCATACTTGGTACCAAGCTTCAAGAAGAATTTTGCACAGGTGAATCTCAGATTTAACTCTTCCAATGTAGGTATTTTGTAAGGACAACATTTTAATGCTGTGTTTAAAGACCATGGATCAAGGCATACCTTTAATGATCCATCCTTGATTATGATACATGTATTTGAGCTACAACAGGCTTGAGTACTCTTCCAGTAATTCAATCTTTCTCCATTTTGTCGAGTTTGATTTCCAATTTGTCTTGTAAGTAGATGTTGCACTTAGGTGGTGGAATAACTGATGGGTTTGTATTCTCCTCAAAGTGTAAGGTTGCACTCCCATGAAAATGTCATTTTTGTCAACACATTCTAGATATTTCAATGTTAGGTCATGAACTGAGGTGATAGGAGTAGTTCCTGAGGTTTATCTATCTTTTGAACTCGGAATGATTCCAAGGATTATCACTAGATGTCAGGTCACAGCATGATGGAAAAGTTGCAACTGACAGACCTTTGTGTATGTAGAACATCTATGGCACCCAGGAGGATTGATTGTACTTGCACTCTAGGACTATGGATCCTGCACTTGGAATAAGTGAACTGCTGTATGCTGTAAGTTGTACAGTAGTAGGTTTTGTCATGGCCTTCTGTGTCTGTCGATACATGTCTTTTACAATTCATAGGATAATATGTTAGCACTTGTTCCTGTGTCAATCTTGGTGAATAATGATAAGTTACTGACTTTATTAGAGCAGATAATTTGAATTTTAGCAAACACTTCAGAAGTTTCTAATTTTCAAAGAGATTGATGGTATAAAATATGTGCTTTCCGTTCTTTTCATTGTGTGCAGCGTCGGCATTTTCTGTTTTGTAAGTCACCTGGTGTATATGTTTTTGACTGGATACTGGATAATCATCCTTACTGCTTTAAGAACCCCATTTTTATGGTCTCTTTGGATCAGCAAATGGATCTTTGTAGCTGCATCAGCCTGCACTGCTGCTGCCAATAGTTCTGTCTGCCACATCCTGTGCAGAATTGATGGAAAGTTGAGCATTTCCTTGGTACGTGCAGATCCCTTTCACCACCCTCCTTGTTTTAGTCAATTTATTCTTTAGTAGCATCAAAAGCCATCTGTTATGGTCACAATCTTCTCTGGCCAATTCTTATGATGGCTTTGTTTGCTTTTTTTTGTTTGAGACATCCTCACCCTAGTCACTCACCAACTGAGCTAACTAGTACTGGTCCTCTCGACATGCTTTCCCACTCACTGAACAGACAGGTTATGCACTGCAATTTCACCATGAGGGACCTGTCTGCTTACCAGCTATTTCTTTGGGTGTGATCCCAGTCTGTATCTTTCAAAGCTATTCTATGCAGTTGCCAAGCTGTGATTTCAACATTCCAATGTTGTGAGCTTGTTGTGGTCTGATTAGAACATTGAGTGCTATCTAATGCTATGTAGCATGATCTAAGGCTACTCACCACATTGGGCCTGTACATAACCTTGCTGCCACCACATTTATCACTATTGAAAGCCATGCCATGTTTCTAAAATGATTTAAAGGCACCAATCACTCATTAGGGATTTGTGCATTCATTCATTTAGATTAGGCACAAAAGAACATATATACAAAGGTAGAAAGTTTGGAGACACCAGCAGCAAACCTGTGTACTCTGCTTCAAAACAAGAGTGATGGCATGTTGCTATCCCTTAGAGGTATTTTACAACAGAAGCAAAGCTTTGGCTTCCCTCCTCCCAATCATTGACTTTTCCACGCCCAGCTCAACCTGACCTCCACCTCCCAATTGCAGCTTCCAATTCCCCTCCCAGCCCTGATCACAGACGTTTTGAGCTCCTAGCCCTGATCGTTGACCATCCACTTCTCCGTATCCTGACCATCTCCCTCTGGCAGCCCCAATTTTTCCCAGCCCTGTACACTGACCATACCCGCCCTCTTCACCCACCCCCTCCAGCTCCAATCAGCAATCATCTCTGCTCTGGAATGATCGGGACAATTGCCAAGACTGTGGCCTCCTGCCATGGGTGTTCCCATGCAGCTATCAGCCAGGCTATCAGACATTGGTACCAAAATTTCAGTTCATAATTGTAATGTTGAATTATTCTGTGTTCAATTATGTAAACCTGGTAGCTGATCCATTCTTACTGTGCTTAATTGGTTAAGTCTGGGTGATGAATCAGAGCTTGTGTGAAACGGAGAAGTTGCTAGCAACTAAAAGCTGAGCTGTAAGCATGAATACAGAGATAATTTAAAGCACTATGAATAATTTAGAAACTAGTGTCATCTTTGCATCGCCCTGAGATAAGTCAAATATATAAAATATATAAAAACCTGGCAAATATACAATAATATTAAGTTTAGCAGGACCTTCACACCCCCTTGCCTGGATCTTCAGATGTTTGTGACTTCACCCATATCTTCTCCACTTCCCCAGAAATATCAGCGCCTCAGAGACTGTGTTCTACTTGTTAAACATAATGTGACAACACAACGATGACAAAGGTTATTTGTAACAATGAACTGGGTGATGTATAACCAGTCACTTTTGTTTCTTTTATTAAAAAGATACATTTCTGCTGAAAGCCAAGAGAGAGAGATTAGTGTTTGATGAAGAGAAAAACCGGCTACTCATGGCTAAAAGTGAGAGTTGGTTAACATAAGAACATATTGAGGAGCAGGAGCCCATCTGGCCCCCTCGAGCCTGATCTGCCACCATTCAAAAAGATCATGGCTGATATTTTTGTGGACATAGGTCCCACTTACCTGCCCGCTCACCATAATCTTTAATTCCTCTACTGTTCAAAAATCTATCTAAAGTAAAGTTTATTTGTTAGTATCACAAATAAGGCTTATATTAACACTGCAATGAAGTTACTGTGAAATTCCTCTAGTCACCACAGTCTGGGTCAATGCATTTAACCAGCACATCTTTCAGACTGTGGGAGGAAACTGGAACAAACCCATGCAGACATGGGGAGAACATGCAAACTCCACACAGACAGTGACCCATGCCGGGAATCAAAGCCAGGTCCCTAGCATTGTGAAGCAGCAGTGCTAACCACTGTGCTACTGTGCCAGTCCTTTGTCTTAAAACATTCAATAAGGTAGCCTCAACTGCTTCACTAGGCAGGGAATTCCACAGATTCACAACCCTTTGGGTGAAGACGTTCCTCCTCAACTCAGTCGTAAATCTGTTCCCCCTTATTTTGAGGCTACGCCCCCTAGTTCTAGTTTCACCTGCTAGTGGAAACAACCTCCCTGCTTCTATCTTTTCTATTCCCTTCATAATTGTTTAATAACTAGGTGGGGGGTGGTTGCTGTACAATATTTCGAAAGGCCTGTGCCTTAGAATGGTAAAGTTAAGGCAACACATTCAAAGGTTTGTTTGTATCTCGTTTGGATTAAAATTGCAACTTCCACACCGTGGGTGTGATTTTGGTGCACGCAGCCTTGGGAACTGGAATTTCCTTTACTGTTTAGCCATGGTTCAAAGTATGTCTAGTAGAGATGTTGCATCTCCAGTTAATTTGTTCTACTGCAATTCAGGTGCCAAGAAGAAGACATAAATGGTCACATGGATGAGCTGGTGGGGCTTATGATATCTGTCCGAATTATGTGGATCTGTGACTCCTGCAACAGGCATTTCTGGAAGGGGGGATGGAATGACTCAGCGGAGTTGAGGCAAAACATGTGATGCACAACTGCAGGCAAAGGTTCACTTTCTAAAGGAGAGAAAATTCTCTTCACGACATTAATCATGAAGAAGTATCACCCGGTGGAGATTTACAGTTTAAACATCCAGGGATGAGTCTAATGAAGCATCTTTCTTTGAGAAAATATATTTTGAGTGTAGCCATTCACCCTTGATTATTGAACCAATGAGGAAAGAGCACTTTATTGTCCCATTCCAAGTCTTTGTTCATTCCAAGTTTGTTTGATGAGACCCAATTATTTTGTCGAAAACTGGCACCAGTTGATTTTATCAATGACCAATGGCAGGATCATATTAAATTAATATAAAGCAGGCAGTGAATGGAACACAACCCTGGAACCATCCTTGTAAACCTTATCTCCACTCTTTCCAATTCACATCCTTCCCATAATGTGGCATCCAGAACTGTATACAATATTCCAGCTGACGTTTAACTACTGTCTTGTATAAGTTCAGCATAACCTCCTTGCCCTTGTACTCTTTCCCCTGTTAATAAAACCCAGAATACTATATACATCTTACCAATGAGCGGCCCAAACCATGTTGGCAAACTGCCCACTCATTAGCAGCACTGCCTGGGCAGCTCTCTGAATCACAGAATTGTAACAGCCCAGAAGGAGGCCATTTGGCCCATTGTATCTGCACTAATTCTCCAAATGAGCATCATGACTTTGTCCCATTCCTCTGCCTTTTTCCTGTGCCCTTGAACATTGTTTCCATTCTAATATCCTCTTGAAAGCTTCAGTTGAGCCTGCTTCCACCACACTTCCAAGCACTGCATTCCAGATCCAAACCACTCATTATTTGAAAACATGTTTTCTCACATCACATTTACTATTTTGAAAATCACTTTTCAGGTCTGTGCCCTCTTGTTCTTGAGCCTTTTAGGAGTGGGAACAGTTTCTCCCTATCTACTCTGTCTCCTCTTAGCCTTCTTCTCATCAAGAAGAACTGCCCTAACTTCTCCAATCTATCCTCATAACTTAAGTTTCCCAACCCTGGAACCATCCTTGTAAAGCTCTTCTCCACTTCCTCCAATTCACATCCTTCCAATAGTGTGGCACCCAAAACTGTACACAATATTCCAGCTAAGGTTTAACTACTGTCTTATATAAGTTCAGCATAATCTCCTTGCCCATGTGCTCTTGCCCCTATTAATAAAGCCCAGAATATTATATACATCATTAACTGCTTTTTTACCTGTCCTGCCACCTTCAATGATCAATGCATATAAACACCCTACTCCTGCAGCCCCTTAAGAACTTTACCCTTTATTTTAACTTGCCTCCCCATGTTCTTCCTACCAAAATGCATCACCTTATACTTTGCCATATTGAACTTCATCTGCTACCCATCTGCCCACTCTACTATTTTGTTTATGTCTTTCGAAAGTTCTACAGTTTACAATACTTCCAAATGTCTTGTCATCTGCAAACTTTGAAATTGTCCCCAGCATACCAAGATCCAGATTATTAATATATCTCAGGAAAAGCGTGGGTCCCAATACGGATACCTGGGGAAAACCACTACAAACCTTTCCCTAGCCTGAAAAGTATCCATTTCCCATTTCTCTGCTCTCTCTCAGGATGACGACATGGTCTCTCTCCAACCCCTCAGCAATGGCCCATATTGGTGTTGGAATATCTACTAGGCCGCACTTTCCCAACAGCAGCCAAGGATCTGCACTTTCACCCCAGTCTTATCTGGCGATATTCTTAGAGAATGCCAATCTGAACTGCCCTTTTAATTGCCTTCTATCCCTTATGCTGAAGCCACTGGCAAGCATCTTAAAGAAGTAGTGGGGCACCATAAATCATTTTATAGGAGCAGATTTAGGCCATTCGGCCCACTGAACCTGCACCGCCATTCAATCATGGCTGATATGCTCTTCATCCCCATTTTCCTGCCTTCTTCCCATAACCCTTCAACCCATTACCAATTAAAAATCTGCCTAACTCCTCCTTAAATTTACTCACCGTCCCAGCATCTACTGCACTTTGGGGTAGCGAATTCCACAGATCCACAAACCTTTGGGAGAAGTAGTTATAAAAAGACAAGTTGAGCTGACATCAGGGGTGAGAATTTTGTTTTATGGCTTCAGTATTGGTTGTTCAAATATTACATAATTTGCAGTTGTTCACTTATTTCTGTCTCGTATCAGTTATGAAGTGCTTTGGATTAACTGTTTGGTAGAAATTACTGGAAGGACTAGGAAAAACATAGGAAAGGACTGTTACTCTGAGGAAAAGGGTGGCATGACAAATCAGAGTGACCACTGGCCGGTTAGTCCTTGATGAAGAGCACCAATTGCATACTGGTATAGGCATCTTTCCGCTGTGCCCACCAGGGATTACTCATTGGATAGTTGGAAAAGGGCCTGTTTCCATGCTGTAAACCTCTATGACTCTAAGTCTTCCTTAGTAAGTGGGACTCACACAGGAAGTTAGAGGTCTGTGTTGCTTTCTACTGCTTCATTTCCTCTGAGAATCAGGGGCCTACACTGAGGCCAAAGAACTTTGTTTGGCAGTCAGTGGTGAGACTCATGGAAGCTTTGGATAAGAGATTCTCCAAAATTCAAACACAGTTAACTATATGGGACAAAATATGTTTAATAATAACCAGAAATGATAAAGCAGGTCAGTACTTTGCCATCTGTCTGTCTCTTCTCCTGCGCCTCTTGCCCCGAGGACTGAATAATAGAGCAACAAGAAACGTTTCAACAAACTGTGATTTTAAGATCCTGGTTGTTCGTTATTCACAAGTAGCAGGGAGTGGCTTTAAGGAAATGAGCAAATTTGAAGGTCTTCACCAGGTTCCTTCGTTTTCACCTAAGCCAATTACAACAAGGAGCACTCGCAACATAAGCAACCTTTTGCAGATTTCAGCTCATTAAGTGCATGGTTAGCAACTTAACAAGTGGTGCAGCAATATTATTGCAGCTTTGTTCCTATTGGCTTTTTAGTCAAGGGCTAGTTGTAATGCATTGCATTTTGCAGAAAAGCACACAGAGCAAAATGATTCTTTGCCATAAGTGCAAAAGGAAAAATTTTAACCCTCATTTAACACACTCACCATCGCAATTTCATCCCCATAATGTTTCTACTTTACCCTGCACTCCTCCTGTTAGCAGCATTCACTGGATTGCTCCTGTCGTTTTCATGTTCCATCAAATCCATTCAATTCATCTGCATTCCATAAATCTAATGGCCTGTATTCTTATCTGTAGTCTTTTCCTTTCTTTTATCATGTACGTTTTATTTCTCACTTTTGACAACTATTTTTCTGTTATTGAATCCGAGTAGGTTATTTTATTGTTCTGTCTTTGCATAACTTTGCTGTTGTGACTCTTAAAAACTCACATTCATTCAATTCACAATATGAAAGGTATTTGGATATCCTCAAACATTTTCTATTGTACATATTACAGGAAAGAAATCAGTTTGGCTTTCCAAATATTAACCCTATAATTCTCATCCAGTAGTAATCCTATTCAAGGATAGGAGTAGCTTTCCGAATTCAGTTAGACTGTACGTTTTGTATAGGTTTAAGGATAGAAAGTCCTGGGTGTGCAGTATCATTTCTGCTGGTGAGGGAACCAAGGAATGGACAAATCTACTCAGTTGGAGCTTCACGTCATTTAAATCAGGCCTTTGAATGGTGTTGTCGACTATGTGAAAGATTATCTGCCCAAGCCACTGCATCAAGGGCCATATTGGAGGATTCCCCAAGAAGATCCCCCTATGAAGCGCTATTCCAGTTAAGAAAGCCAACGTTGACTACAATATCAATGACCAACCCCAGAATAAAAGAACTCCCCTTGTCTTTTGGATGTGACATTAAAGCGAGGCCCTGGATATATAAGATACACTGGCACAGGGGAGTTTTCCCTGGTGTCCTGGCTAACATTTATCCTCAACCAATTTTAGAATGGCACGGTGGCACAGTGGTTAGCACTACTGCCTCACAGAGTCACGGATCCAGCCTCAGGCGACCGTCTGTGTAGAGTTTGCACATTCTCCCCATATCTCCATGGGTTTCCTCCGGGTTCTCCAGTTTCCTCCCACAATCCAAAGATCTGCAGGTTTAGTGGATTAGCCATGGTAAATGCATGGGGTTATGGGCATAGGGAGGAGAGGAGGGCAGTTGGTGGGTTGCTCTTTTGGACAGTTGGTGCAAAGTTGATGGGCTGAATGGCCTCTTTCTACACGGTAGGGATTCTATGTTTCTTAGCCCTTTTAAAGGGACTCCCAATCTTAAAAAAAAATCTAAAGGATCTCCCCTGATGGACGTGAGACATCCCCCACCCCGAACCTCCAAAAAGGAAGCCCCCTTCCCCCCAACACTGCCAGCTAGCAGTGTCGGGGGCTCTACCTGGACAGTGGCAGGCCTGGGCATGATCCTTATCCCCCTGTGGGTTGTACTTACCTGTGCACCTGCAGTGTGCACAGTTCACCAGGTAATAATTGGTCAAGACCGGTTGTAAACCTCGCCAATATGATATCACATCAACAAAAGTGAGGGGGGGGGGTTCCCTATTTCATGGGGAAATACAGAGGAAGCCCGTTAATGACAATTAAATATATGTTAATAGGGTCATGGCAGGAACATCATTGGTGGGGATGGGGACAATTGAGCAGGAAATTCCTGCCTGCATAAATGCCATTTTGGGACACTCGCTCGATTCTTTGCCCCCACTGACTTTTCCGCCCACCGAAAACCGGGATGGAAAATCCTCTCCCGGGGTCGAGGGTGTACCATAGACAAGCAAATGAGCACATCATGGGATCTGGGATTCGGTCTCCAACATTCCGCAAGGCAAAGTCTATTTATTCAGACGGGCAGAATCTGGAATTTCCAGTCCATTGACTTCTCCAGAAACGATACTTTCAATAGATGACTCGTCAGCACATCTGCTTAGTTTAGCCAAGAGATTTCAGAGTTATTGTGGTCACAACGAATTTGGAGCAAAAGAAAACATTGCTTAAGACTCTTAAATCATACCCATCCATGGCTAAATGTAGGTGCTTGCACATCAGACTGACAAATAGAAATTTTGTATTTCTTTTGTAATCAGAATGATTAATGATACAAAATTCACAAGAGTCACTTGTACAAGGGAGCCTGTTCGCACAGGCAGGAAACACCAGACAGCAGCTAAATACATTATTAAAACCAGACTGCTCAGTAGGACAGCAATAACTTTTTATATGTGGTGCACTTTGGGCTCCCATTCCCCTGAATTCATTTTACTTCTAATCACGAACGTGGAAATGTTTGAAATGTACTCTTTAGAGTTATTTAATCCGTTGCTCCTGCCTTAAATAGAAAGTATAATGCACACTTTAATGCCATTAAGAACATTACTGCTCATAATCACAATGCTATCAACCAACATGAATCAGTTTTAAGCGATCGACTTTGTATTATACCTATCCATTCCTGTTTGCACTGTCACTTCAAGCATTGTGTTCAGACTTTACCTCACATTTCCACGCACAATATAATCAAGGATTCAGCGCAAGTATATACACACGTACATTCTTACATAACTATGTACAATATATAGATTAGATTATAGATAGGTAGATAGAGACAGAGAGAACCTACAGTTATATATTGCCTTTCGTGACCTTAGGATGTCCCAAAGCCCTTCACGGCCAATGAAGTACTTTTTGAAATGTAGTCACTGTTGTAATGTAGAGATGACATAAAACTATTGCTGAAATTGGACATTAGTGCTTTTATGGTCCACAGAGTAAATTAAGTGTTTTAAACTCTTCAGTAAAAATAATGGTATATTAAGTGTTTTATGTATCGTCACACTGAATGAAGAAAAAGGGAATCTGCGGATAAACAGGCCATAGTGCAACACTGTTACTGTTTACATTCAAGATAAATTGTTTTGACACCATCTTGGGGCCAACTCAGAAGAGGTAAGTTATGCTGGCACTTTGCAAGCTGTGCTGAAAGCTCAGGGGGGTTTACATTGGCAATCTGATGCTGGTATTATCCTTATTACTGCTTCTTAGCGATATAACATCACAAGTATAAAGTGGCTATTAATTTATCCAAATATAATGAAAACTATATTACAGACGTTGTAAGTGCTTAAGTTGTTGTATGTGTGAATTCACTGTACAAGTTATTAAATATCATACCTCCAATCTGTGGTCATGCATTTTCTTCCATTGCAAATTTCGATATCCACACTGAAAATAGATTTTGCCTAAGCAGCTCATCACTTTGTGATTGCACTACCTGTCAACCTCCCCAGCTCCTCGCCCACCCCCTCCCAAACTCCCTGTCATTCTCTCAAAATGCTTTTTAACAATGTTATTCCTCCACTATTTTTCTGCAAGTCGTTATGGATTTAAGGAATGTTACAAAAATGAACAAAAAACATCTTTTACAACAATGTATTCTGAGTTTTCCTTTGAATTCACGTATGTGTCTTTTGAATGCCTTCTTTAAAGTTTTTATGTGACTCTCTTGGCTTCTCCCAGAAGTCAGTATCAGAGCTGTTGGCTGCAGGTTTCATATTAAGGGCTGATGCTTGTTCATCAGACATCTACCCTCCCATCAGTGTTCATCATCTGCGCCCTCTAACCAGGCAGCAGTTCTTGGCTGTCTGAAAGTAGAAATGCAGAATTGGGTTGAGAGGAGCGAGGTGGGACAGAAAGCCAGGGTCCCATAATCACTCTGTTTGCAGCTTGTAATTCATACCAGCGAGCAGGATGAGAATGAATTGAGAAGGTGCATCAGGCAGAAACATACTGTCATCCGGGATGGTTTCAGCAATGATTATTGCAATAGCCTCTGTCGCTGCCACACCAATAATATGGAACATCATCTCCTTCAAGTGGCACAGGAGATGTAGCCATGCCTGACCCCCATCATTTCTTTGCTTCTTCCCCCTATTATGTGCCACCTTGTCCTGCAAGAGGCAAGGAAGAATGTTAATGGAATTGTTGCAATGTGTTTATGTGACCTACCTATCATAACTAGAAGTATGCGGAAGTGTGAAATGAGTGTGTGAGACTTGCAGCAATGATAAGTTTGTGAAAGTGAGGAATAATTGTTTAAGATTGTGGATGGATATTGATGGTTGAGTGGTGCATTGGCCAGTATGAGAGATTGACTGTTCGGTGGAGAGTTTGAAGCTGCTCTTGATCACTCTCGTGAGGCCATTGACCTTTTTCTGCAACTGCAGCCAGATTCTCAGGGCCAAACGCTTTGCATCAGCCTCCATTCTCTTCATGTGGCAGGATGATATCCTGGTCTGTTGCAGAAACATGACTTTACTCTTTTCCACCTCCTGCACCTGGCGGCATTCCCGCTGTGTGCGCTCCTCCCGCGAGGAGCGACCCGGTTGAGGCTGCAGCAGGCGCGGTTGGTTAGGGTAAGGAAAATGGTAGTGGAGGTTCATGCACTCAGTACCGACAAGGGGAGAACCTTAGAGCTCTCTCACTGGCTTGATACTTCATTACTTCTCTTTCTTCTTTATGTGAAGTACTTTCAGAGTGAGTTCCAACACCAACTTTGAGCCAGCATGCACCTTCCCTTTAAGAAGTACAGGTTAGCTTGAATTTGTGCTGACCTCACATGAACCTGCACATCCCCCTAAGCATGCAGCCATTCAGCATTGTGTTTAGTACTGGAGATCATGCCTCAATCATGGAGTTGAGCAGTCAGCACAGTGATTGCATGCTGCCTACATCACTTCCTTAAGTGTAAGTGTAATAACTCTTGTTCACCATTTAGATAAATAAAAGAATCCTGTGCACCCCGGATATATTCTTTTCCATCAGGTAAATGATACGAAAGTCTGAGATTAAGTACTAACCAACTCAAGAACAGCTTCTTCCCAGTTGCCATCAGACACTTGAATGGACTTACCATATGTCAAGCTGATCGTTCTTTACACCCTATGTGACTGCAGCACTATATTCTACACCCTCTCCTTTCCTTTTCCCCAATGTACGCTATGAATGGAATGTTTTGTCTGTGTGGTGAGCAAGAAACAATCCTTTTCACTATATCCCAATTCATGCAACAAGACTAAATCAGATCAAAAAACTGCAATATTTATTAATATGTAACTATAACACCGAGGCTTACAGCCTCATGTCTGCCAGCAGCTTCCAGGATTGAACTGATACAAAAGCACACGCTTGCTGGTATGATCCTCTACTCTGGTCCCTGATTGGTTACTCAGAACACATGATCCTTAAAGGGGACGCACACCACATCCGTCCCCCTCTAAGTTCTTTTATACATTAATAATAATGAAGTTACTCAGTCCCCGGTGATTGGAACGTTAAACACACGCATTCAGTCTATCATAAATTGAGTCTTTCAAGTGGCTTCTGATTTCTAATGCAGCAGCGTAACTCCTCTTCCGGGGATGCTTTCACTAGGATTCAGAAACCACAAACTCGGCATCTCCTCAGACACAGGCAACTTGGCTTCATTCATTTCCATGGAGACCACAGACCCACCTGTCACAGGCTGTCTCAGGACTTCACTGCTTGGATAGTCAACAAAGTTTCCAGATGAAGAACAGAGTTGAGGAGGAACTTCTTCACTCAAAGGGTGGTGAATCTCTGGAATTCTCTGCCTGTTGAAGTGGTGGAGGCTGCCTCGCTAAATATATTTAAGATGCGGGTAGATAGGTTTTTGGTAGGCAAGGGGATTAAGGGATATGGGTAGAAAGCTGGAAAGTGGAACTGAGCCACTTCAGATCAGCCATGATCTTATTGGATGCCGGGGCAGGCTCGAAGGGCTAGATGGCCTACTCCTGCTCCTATTTTTTATGTTCATATGTTCTTATGGCAACATGGTGTCCAGTGGCAGTACTGGCTGCTGGGACAACTCTCGTTCTTCTAAATGGTCTACATGCTTCTGGATGTTTCTCCCTTGTACATCCACTTTATAAGATTAACAACGGATCACTGCTGGTCCAGTACTTGATTTTCTGTGTCAAACCTGGCAACATGTCCAAGAAATGTAACACCATAATAATTTCCCACAGAACTAGGGGAGGGGCCATACTGTCTGGCAACTAAGGACATCCACATTCGCAACGTGTGTTCCTGGCCAGTGCTTGAATGTACATTCTTATGCAGACATAATTAACACTGAGCATTGAATTCGTACTGATGAGATTGGCAGAATAGCCTTGTCTTCCTTAAAAAGATCCAAGAGTAGTTTGTGGCCTGTAACAATGGTGGCAGTTTTCCCACACACATACTGGTGGAACTTCTTTAACCCGTATGGCATCTATAGGATTCGCAGGATCCTACAATGCAGAATGAGGCCTTTCAGTCTATTGAGTCTGCACCGACCACAATCCCATCTAGGTCGTAACCCCATAACCCGATGTATTTACCCTAGCTGGTTCCCCTGACACTAAGGGGCAATTAAGCATTGACAATCCACCCAATCCTCACAACTTTGGATTGGCTTGTATTGACAAGCCTTCTTTATCAATCTGAGATTAGTTTTTTTGGCCTCTGAGAAGATTCTTGAGATGTACTCTATAATCTTTCTGTTCCATCCTGCATCTTGTGGAACACTATACGCTCGAATGCAAACACCATGCTTACTGATTGAGACATGATGTCCAGTACTAATACTACTAGATGCTATATGAAGTGGTGCCACAGGTTAATACCAATTCCTTAGACAGGTCAAAATGCAGCAATAAACTCAGTGAATATAACAATTGCTTTACTCTGTTGAAAGCTTCTCTCCCCAATGTCTTTCAAAACCAAGCCTGGTGTTTCTTTAGCAGCATGTGCAATGGAGACAATAATGTCGACAAATTTCGTATAGAATGCCCATAGTAATTTACCATTCCTAAGGATGATTTGAGCTTAGGTGTGTTTCTGGAAGCCAGTGCCTCCTTTATTGCTCTGACCTCGTCCTTCCGTGAGGTATCATCCTTGGGCATCTATATGATACCCCAGATAGGCCACCTCAGTAGCTTGAAAAGCACATTTATCCTTCTTACGGCAAACTGAAATCTTGAAATCTATTTAGTGCTTCCTCTAAGTTAGCTAGGTGCTCAGCTTCTGTCAACCCAATTGTCAAAACATCATCCAGGTGTACTAAGACTTGTGGCAGTCCTTGCAATAGACTTTCCCACTGGAATTCTACCGCCTCACCCACCCCCAAATCAGAACGAACAAGGGGTTGGAGCAATGCCATAAAATCCTGCTTTCCATTCCTCTCTGGGAAATAACACATGCTGACAACACACCAAAGGGTAGGCATGAATACGGAAACAAACTTTTGTCCTTGTTTATTGTCATGTAACTTTGGGATGCATCATCTAACTCAAGTTGCTAACGTGCATGTCTCAGATGGGTGGCACGGTCACACAGTGCTTAGCGCTTAAGATTTGATTCCAGCCTAGGATGACTGTATGTGTGAAGTTTGCACGTTCTCTCCGTGTCTGCGTGGATTTCCTCTTGGTGCTCCGGTTCCCTTCCACAGTCTAAAGATGTGCAGATTCGGTGGATTGGCCATGCGAGTTTCCCAAGATGTGTAAATTAGAGGAATTAGTCATGGTAAATGTGTGGGGTTATGGGGATAGGGTGGGGTGTGGACCTAAGTAAGATGCTTTGTCAGAGAGTCAGTCCCCTTTATCTTGATGGCTTCTCCTATGTAAGTTGTTAGTTTTGCTTTGGTACCCCTCAAATCCAGTGGTTGGACTCCTTCTTGTAAATATCGGAATATGTGTTCTCCGATCACCATGGCAGAGCCTTTCCATATTTAAGGGCCTACCATTTACCAAAAACCTCACAGTGATGGGGGCTACTTTGCCCATTTTCATGTTGAACAATGAGTGAACATCTAAATCCCTTGTGCTAGACTCTTCCATAATGTACTTGCAATGTATTACTAATTCTGTTACTGAATAAACTTGACTTAGTTTTACAACAGTGCCTTATGTGACCTTTTCTGTGGCAGAAAAAACATTCTGCGCTTTTATATTGGCAGCTTCAGGGGTGGTTAGTCTGCATCAGTAACACGTACTTCAATGCTAGAAGGTTGATTGGCTCTTTTAAATCTTCACACTTTAGTCATTAGCTGCATTTTCTTCCCTTTTTAAAATTACATTTTCATTTTTGGCACTACTGCAGTTTCCTGCCCTAACTGGTAGAACGTGCCATTTTGCATGCTCCAAAGCTCCAGTGCGCCCTTCTCAGTGCTCTCCATCATCAGTGCAAACTCCAGCACCTTCCTAAAATGTATCTCTGCTTCTGCAATAATTTCTTTTGGAGGGCCTCGTTGTTCATTCTGTAGACTAAATGATTCCATCATATATTGTTGAGAGTGGCTCTGAAGTCTCAGTGCTCAGAGATATGCCTTAACTTGGTCATATAAGTTTCAATAGTTTCCCCATGGGCTCTCCCAGTTGGGTTAAACTTAAATCGCTGCAATATAACTGATCATTTCAGGTAGTCATGTGTGTTTTCACCAATTCAATTATCTATGAATAACTTGGATTGGGCACACTTGGGGATGAGTGGCTGCATTTTAAATTGTAGCGCTGGGTCCACACTTGTTCAGAAGGATTATCTTTCTCTTCCCTCCTCCTCTATTTCACTGGCTTGAAAAAGTAGCCCAAACGCTCAATGTATTGTGCCTAACCTTCCACAGAGGCAGCAAAAGAATTTATCCATCCAAACAGGGACATATCTGCAAATACTCTCAACTTGAACTGAATGTCAAAGTGATTTTATACTCATCGTCTTGGGACTGCTTTTCTTTTTCTTTTTATCCTCATTGCCAATGTAATAAGTAAATAGTTAGGTAAGTAACAACTGCAATGCTTATTTACATGTAAACAAAATGCAGAGGCTTATAGTCTCATAGCTGTCAGTCAACTCCCAGGGGCGAACTAATACAAAAGCCCCACTTGTTAATATATTCCCCCACCCTGGACCTTGAGTGGTCATGTAACTCTGTCTGCAGGACACCCCTTAAAGGAGACAAACACCATAGTCAGCTAATTCTGCATCACGATCCCTGCACCTTCAAGAGGGCCGTATCCAATTTTTAGCCCATGGTAACTATATGTTTTTAAAAGGGCAAAGCTTCTGTTCTTCCAACTTAAACTAATTCCAAGGTTCCTAATTAGTCCCAAGCCTGGCTCTACCTTACTGTGGGCTCATTTATTGCAAGTGTTACTCTTCTCTCTTCCACTCTTACTGCTCTTATTGTGACAAACAAGTGCTCCATACACAAACATCTGTTTTGGTTTTAAAGTGGGAACAGAATAGCCTCATCCATGAGACAGCACAGCTTATCACTTCTCCCGAACACTCTCTTTGTTTTGATTACCTTTGTCTTAGAAATTGGGACCATATTATGGTTATTGTTACTTTTTGGCATTGTGTGATAGTCAGGTCAAACGTTACTTTATATTTCAGTGGGGATCCTCATTTGTCACTGCACTTGAGTGCAAATATCTGTGTGTATGTATACTGGACCATGAGCTGGTCTGATACTCATGTTAACCTCTTATGCAATGAAAATGGTAAAAATATATGTATAATTGTGCTGATAAAGATACACTTGCATTCCATTTGAATTTGGCTTTCAGTGAATATATTATTTTGTAATATGTAAGGAACATAAATGGCTCAAGCTTTGATCTACTACTGTCATCTCACATCACCAAATTATGTTTTAGCTCAATTCATTGTAACCCACGTCGCTGCATTATTCATGGATTACAAGCCATTGTTCCAGGGTTTTCCTTTCGCCTTTATCAGCGATTGTCAAAGATCTAAATACCACAATTATTTTATCTCAATGCAATTGAGGTCAATGGATTTAGGAATTGCGCTCCCTTGGTCTCCCTAGTGCTGCATCTTGAACTCTCCTGTCATGAAGGCACCCTTTCTTGCCACCTGGCAGCATTCATTCTTCCCTTAAGTTGCACTCAAAAAATCCTTGAGCTCTCAGATTGCTGAACCGGGAGCAATTTGCATTGCATACTCACGCAGCAACTAATCCCTCTAATCCTCAGTGGTCATTAGTAAAAGCTGACCTTCGTCACTCATCCTTGGACTTGAATCAAAGCCCTTATAATCAAAGATGAAAAGCAACATTCTTTATCCACTGAACTTTAAACTTCAAAAATAATTTTCGCATGCCTATGAGACGATCACAGCCATTTAAACATTTCTCCTTTTCAGGGGTGGTCCCGAGACCTCCAAAAACCATAGAAACAAAAGACCTAACTAAACAACTCCTCAGAAATATAATTCGATACCTAAGTGGCAATGATTTTGACACTGAAGAGGTTTTTGAAGAATATTGGATTATACAACTCATATTAAAATAATTTATTGATAATACAGAGTGTAAAACAACTTCACCCCCTGGGTCCTTCAGGGGAATTTGAAGCAAGGAAAATTATAATCCGGTAGAAAGTTGATTTTTCACATTTCACAAAACAACTTTCCTGTGGAATCAAAGTTAGCCAACTTCTACCAGTGATTAACATAGAAACATAGAAGACAGGAAAAGCAGGAGGCCATTTGGCCCTTCAAGCACATTCCGCCATTCATTATGATCATGGCTGATGGTCCAATTCAATAGTCGAAACCCACTTTCTTCCCATAATCTTTGATCCCATTCGCCCCAAGCGCTATATCCAGCCGCCTTTTGAATACATTCAATGTTAGTGGCCATACAGAAAAAAATGTTACTACAGCTTCGTCACTGAAGGAAATTTGACAATATGCAAGTCGCCCTTTTTATCGGTTGTGGCTAAGCCACGATTAACCCACAATGCAGCAGCACTCAACGACAAAATATTGCCGCGCTACTCCATGCTGGGAATAAAAACACATGAAAGTACAATACTGCCAATGAGTTGTTTAGCTAGTTTCTGTATACATGCACAATTCAATTTTTGGAGGTCTCAAAGACCAAGAGGAAAAAGAAGAGAGAAATATTTAGATGCAAGCGTTACTCCTTTAGACATGTTAAAATTATTTTTCATGATAAAGCCAGTTTACAATCTCAGGTGTATGATTAAAATCAATTAGATCACTCTTCGGATGTCAGCTGCAAGATTCTCCTGACAAATGAAATTATGCTAAAAAAGTGTTCCCCTTGCTGTTCAGCCCTGTCTTTGCATCATTCACATGCACAAATGAGATTAAAATTTGCTGCTCTGGGATTTCAAAAGGATATTTTCCATAAGAACATGAAAAATACTGGGAACCCTGTGTAAGTAGACTTTATATTCTCATGTGGTATGGCTCGCTGGATTCTGACTGCCACCGTATGTTCCAGATATTCATGAACTAACAAAAGACAAGGCAAGGAATCATAATTCCATACTCTAATGTTTTCATAGCTTGAGTTTTTTTAAAAAAAATGTATTCATAATTTCTAGAAAAGAAGTCTTGCTCATCAATGGAATTTGCTCAATTCTAATGAGTCCTTGTATATTCTTTTGTCGCACTATCGGATTTATTGGGAAATTTCAAATGAAGTTATATTTCTTTGAACTTTGTGAATAGCAATTGTCTTCTCCCTGGAGGAAAACTAAGCCCAGAAGCCACCAGAGGGAGCTTAAACTCTAGAAAACATCTGAAACTGAATCAACAACCTTAAGTGCCTGTAATACACAATTTGTTTATTCATGCTGTAAATATTTTATAGCACAAAATGGAAACAATGCATGGTCTCAGGTTAAATTGTTTCCCATAAAATATCCTAAATATACTTTGAAATATTAATGGTGAATATTAAATGTTTAAAACATGTAATGGGATCCCCAAGCTGCAACGGAAATTTGAATACAACAGACCCGAATAAAATAAAATATTTGCATTTTCCAAACTTCAAACGTTACTTTCTTAAGTTGTTTATGGCTGAGATTTAAGTAACCAAATCTCACCACTTTTTGACCTCTGAAATTAAAATGGATCCGACTGATTTTATTTTCCCAACATCCTTTAGGGTGAACTGGTCATGACCTTTAACCTCCTATTTCCCCCCCTTCCCCCACCACCAATATTGGATTTGGGGCAATGGGGACATGAGTTAGGTAAGATCGTGGTGGATTGACTAAAATGGGTGGAGAACCTTAAAGTATTCTGAACGATACGTATTTAAAACAGGACGAGATGAAGAAATTCATAATTATTTTAAGTCTACACAGATAGCGTCCCTAGTGCTTGGTTTACCTGAATAGGGAAAATATAACTCCCAAATGGCAGGAATGTACACAACCATCCGTGACCAAAGAATAAAGTCCTTAATTTCCATCAACCTGGTATACCATCCCTTACTGCATCCAAGATCCAAGAGTTTGAAGTCTGTTGATTAAATTATCTCATAAAGTGCCTCAAATGTTTTTCCAACCTGTTAAATAAATGCTGCTATCTATTTTCATCGTGTTTACTTGTTGTTGCATAACATGATGAAATAAATAAGCCCTTTTAAAGAACGTGGCATCAGTAACTGTAATTTAAACATCCATTTATCTGCTTTGCAATTCACCTCTTGGCTATCACTTAGTCAACTAGACTTCAGAAATAAGGTCATGTAATCATTTCTGCTAGATTTCAGAAATAAGGGCATATAGTCATTTCTGTATTGCATTGCACTATTTCCTTATGAGATGAATAATGCAGTAACAACACCCCCTTCCTCCTCCAGGCCAAAACATTGAAGTTCAATTGCAAGTGCTAAAGGAGCATTTCTGCTCACAGCTACCAATTATGACATGCATTTTTTCAGTTTATTACCAGAACTCCTCTGGGTAAAATATTTTGACAGTAGAAGTGTTGTTCACTTTTCAACATATTTATTTATTTTAAGGAAACTAATTCAAAGAAAAATAAATTGGCACCATGATCTTTCTACCTTACTGTCTTTTTTAAAAAAAAGTCTTTAGGATGGACTTTGAAATAATTTATTTGGCCAGTAGATAGAATAAGTGACATGCCATACATCTTCCAATAGCTTGAAATTATTTTGATAGGAGTGTTTTGGTTGATGCATTATTTTGATTATCTGATTTGCAAATCCTTGCAGGAGGTATTTATTTTGCATCAAAGTGAGTTAACAACCTGAATTATTTCTTTCTATTAGGCAGCATTCAGGCTCAACCGGCCCTGACATTAATGGGAGGCACGGAGACTCAGGGCAAGACTGGCAGCAGGCAAAGAACCTGGCAAGGTCAGGGGCATGGATGCCAAACTGATGCCAGTTTGACAGACTGGGCAGCCAACGGGTGTAGGAACAAACAACAGCTGTGGACCCAAGGGAATGCTCTTGGACAGTCAGTAGGAGATGAAGTCTTGAGGGGTGCAATTGGGGATGGGGGCTTTGGTTTGGCATTTCACAGATCAGGACCATACTTGGGAGGAGGAGATTATTAATGGCTCATGGGTTTAATCGGTGGGGCGGGGGAGGAATTTCAGAGACCAGGGCCAAGATCCGGGTTGAAAGCTTTTCTGTGAGGTGTGAGAGTGCACTACTGGTCAAGTTTTACCCCATAAGGAGTAAAACCAAGCAGTTTAACAACTTATCTGAGCCTCTTCTCACCAATGGGTTCCTTCCATCCTGTTGCTCCTGCCAGCCAACAGATAGAGGAAGCCCTCCATTTTGTGCAAACACCCCCCAATAGCCTGCTTCACTCCTACTCCCGAGTAGCTGAACCTTACTATTGGTGAGATATACAGACAAATCAAATGTGATTTTTCCCATGGATCCAGTGGTCATCACTGACTGTTTTCTCTGAGTAAGCAAGTGTGGCCTGCAGACCATAGAATGCTAGAATCTCAATAGCGCAGAAGGAGACCATTCGGCCCATCAAGCCTCCACTGACCACAATCCCACCCAAGCCCTATCTCCATAGCTCCATATATTTACCCTTCTAATTCCCCTGACAGGAAGGGGCAATTTAACATGGCCAATCAACCTAACCTACACATCTTTGAACTGTGGGAGGAAACCAGAGCACCCAGAAAAAACTCACGCAGACAAGGGGAAAACGTGCAAACTACACCTAGACAGTGACCCGAGGCTGGAATTGAACCCAGATCCCTGGCACTGTGAAACAGCAGTGCTAACACTGTAAATTGATCCCCGGGCTTCTTGCTTTTGACCCTTGTGTCAGGTTCAAGCCCAGCCTCAGCACCAAAATCAAAGCTGATGCTCCACTGCAGTGCTGAGAGAGTGCTACACTGCCAGAATGCTGTCTTATAGACAAGAACATTAAACTGCCTGCACTCTTTGGTGATGTAATGATCCTGTGAAATTATTTTGAAGAAAAGCAAGAGAGTTATCCCTGAGAGCTGTCTTGACCAATATTTATCCCTAAATCAAACAGATTATTTCCTATCTTCCTATTTGTTTATTACCTCTCTGAGGTCAGGGAACCTTGTTGTGAACAAATTAGTTGCTGTGCCTCAGATATTACAATATTAGCTCCTCTTAAAGAGTGCTTAATTAGCTGTAAATGTTTTGAAAGGTGCTATATAAGTGCAAGTCTATTTTTTACAGACTTATTTCTAGCTCATGACCAATAAATGAGTATTGTACAATCCAAAGAGAAGATAAATAGTTCCACTGTCTGTGTGTGCAGATCTGTTTTCATAAATAACCATCCAGATTAGAATGGTCTGAATATTGAAATTCTGACCCACCATAGATCATTTAAATTCTTTCCCAGGATGCAGCAATTATAAAAGTTGTAATCACGATGCAGACACCATCCAGACTAGCTCCACGTTGCTTCTGGTCTTGCCCTGTTTCCCCCCAGTGCTGCCCCACTGTGAAAATTTGATAATATTGACACTTTTGTACTGTGGTTACAATTCATCAGAACATCACAATGCGGCTGCTTGAATTGCAGATTGAATTTGCTCATATTCAGATTAACCCTATGAAGAGTGTAACTACGGCACCGGTGTGTGATACGAGTTGATATTACTCTTTTCACATCACTGTGAAAGGTACCTGCATTAACAGCTGAGGATAAAGAAGGATTCAAGGTCACTGTTGTAGTAACATTAGCTCCATTCAGAACAAGTGCTCTGCCAATAGTCACATTTTACTCCAAACTGAATCTGAATGTCCAATGTTATGTTTATCCAAGGTTTCTAACGCCCAGGTTTGAATCAACTCAGGAAGTAGGAGTTAAAATGTTGTATTTGAATGACTGCTTTGAAGGGGATCATCCTGAGGTGATAGCCCTCATGTCATTCAAATATAGATATATGCAGATCATTTTCAGAGCAGAGACATAATTAACCATCAACGCAGTGCTGGCTTGGTGACTAGATGATTTTTCTCTTCATTCAGTTCACCAATTTGAAAACCTAGGGTGAATAAAAGTTCATTTGAATTAGCAATAAATGAGTTTCCACTAATATAACAGGCCTAGCACCTTAGGGCAACCCACATTGCCTTCTTTCAGGCTCCATTTTAATCTTTAGCCTCTCGGCTGGATACAGCACACAAAGAGGCAGGTGTTATTGTGCTGTGGGCCTGTCACACAAGTGTGCGTGAGATTGCTTTAAGCAGATCAACAAACTGAATTACTGGCAGCAATTTTAGCAAGTGGAAGATTATTATTAATCTTACAATGTTTAATTGATTGGAATATTGACTACATGTCTGCAGTTTATTTTTGTTTGTCAAAACGCACCCTTAGAGAGACTGTTTTACTGATATCGCGATGGACAAGGGCCATGAAAAAATGGTGCACACTTCATTTGTGGAGTCCAAGAAGTGCATTGTCTGCATTATTCCTCTCACATAAACTGTTTTTGTCTTTCCCTTGCTGCCTATGTTATTCTTGGGAATCACTATATTTGTTATCCTGCAAGGATTGGGAATTACTATCTAAATTTCTCCCAGGAAATAAGCAGCCCTTTTATTGTTACCAAGCATTTCCCAGTTTTATTGTTTCTAGGCTCTTCTCTATTTTTGTCATCTTAGATAATCCCTTGCTTTTGTTCTTCCAAGAAAATTACCCTGTTCAATAACATTAAAACAAAAAACTATGCAAAACGCCCTTAGCATTACAACACTATATACAACAGACACGCATACAGAATATACCCTCAGACGTAGACAAATTGACTAGCCGAACTACCCAAGCAGAAAATGCATTCATTAAATGGTGAGTGAAGAATTAATAAATTACTGTCTAAATAGATATTTAATCTATATTTTACAGACAAAATGGCTATCAAATTCACCCACACTCAACAGAAAATATTATTTGCAACATTTTGAATATTTGCTTGAAGTTCTGAATTCATTAAACAAAAAAAAACAAGCCCCTATTACTACTTTGATCTTTTGTACAGAAAATTAATATTTAAGAAGGTTCTTATTTTTAAAGAAGACATCCCAAAGATTTTTGTAACCAAGTGGCATTTTCTGTCTATTCCATGGCTGTTCTTGGAAAACAGTTCATATGGAAAAAGGAGACACTTTGCAATGAAATTTAATAAAATTATATCAATGTGAAAATTGGCAGAGAACTTATTGAGGCTGATGGGTAAAGGAATTAAATTAACATGCATAGCTGCGGTGACAAGACCTCTGAAGCACCCTGAGTTAATGAGTGTATCTACCGATATTAATTCAGCTCCCTTACACTGTTGGGCTCAGCAATTCCTCCCATACAGTTCTCTCAGCCATGGCAAGAACATTAAGCATTCAGACAAAAATGTTTTCTGAAATATCAATAGTAATGGACAGAAGACACATTGTCCTAGAAATTAGTTCTATTTATCAGTAGCTAACCAGACTCCTAAGGATCCATTCTAGTGGGCAGGTAGAAGACAGAAGTCCACCACCTGCCATACTGGTAAAAGCCAAATTCTGGTTCTTAAAGGACCTGATGCCTATCTCTGGCACTGCACCCTGATTTTTTTTGGTCAGTTTGGCAGATGGCATATTTCTAAGTAGTAGTGGGCATGTACTTTCCAATAGTTACATTGGACGCTGAAGGGATAATTTAGAGACCAAAAACTGACATTGCATAGCTGTATTTCTGGCCTATTTATTTTAGATTTATCTTGTGACTCTTCCTAAAAGCCACATTTTAACTTGAGTGTTTCTACTTGTCCAAGGAACTTTATTGTCCTTTTTATTTCTTATTGAAATATATCAAGTTTGTAGCCTCATACTTGTAGTATAAGGGTCTAGCACATAGAGGGTTAATGTGAGACTGAGGACAGTACCACCGACTCAGTGATGTAAGAGAGCACATAACCCACATCCAGGATCAATTGTATTGGACAGAGCCATGTGTACCAGCTAGCATGGAGACAACTCTGAACTTGTACCCTTTACTATGTATTAATAAATCATTCTAAAGTCAATAAACATTTCCAGTTAACCAATGTATGACTACGAAGATTTCTTCAGACCTACAGAACAGTAACCAACACCTTGCAACACTATTCTAGAAGTGTGTCACAAGTTTGAGGACTCTTTTGAAACATAAACAATTATAAATGGTGTGTTTTTTAAGAGCTCCCATATGTAACATTATATGATATTCTTTTGGCACCTGTTTAAATGAATCCTTAATACATTGTTAGGGTCGATGTTTGTCTCAGTTTAATTCTATCTTGTTCTCGAAAATAAAGTCATTTTTCATGATTTATCTCTACCTATTTAAATATCATGGTCACATAAAACCAAATGTCTACTCAAAAGTTCTATTCATTACAGATTCAGACTAAATATTGCTGCAGATTAAATACCAGAAATTCCATCTGGTTGGACTGGGTCCTTTTTCAGCGTAATTTGCCGCAATTGACAAAACCAGCACGAAAAGGAATTTTTAACTATAAATTATGTTCAGCACAAATTGAATTTCTGCAATCTTTTATACGAGTTTTAAAAGGACTGTTGGCAAGATCTTTCATGCAACCCACATGTGTTTCGTGGTGGAGGAGGTGGCCCACCATTGGCTAGTGGCGGGATCTTCTGGTGCCGCCATTGTCAACGGGATTTCCCATTCAATGCACTCCTCACTGCCAGGAAACCCACAGCTGTCATGTGCCATTGGCAGGACCTTCCAGTTCTGCTGGTGTGAATGGCCAAAAAGTTCCAGCACTTGATAGAAGCAGACCCTGCACAGCAAACTGGCCTTGTCCATTGGGTGTTTGGATTAATTGTATTGTCTGTGGGCCTTTGAGAAGACTCCAGGAATTAAGCAAGTTCTCTGGGCACAAGGACATTAATAAGCATGTTCTAAAAGCTTCTAAATTTATAGATTTTTCTAATCTGACTAAATATTTTTATTTATGTATTGGATCTGGGCACCACTGGCTAGGAGGACATTTACAACCTATTCTTAATTATCCTTCAGAAAGTGGTGATAAGCAGCTTCCTTGAATCACTGCAGTTCATGAGATATAGGTACGTCCACAACTGTTCAGGAGGAAGATTCAGATTTTGACCCAGTGGCAGTGAAGGAACAGCGATATATTTCCAAGTCAGGGTGGTAAATGACTTGGAGGGGAACCTCCATGTGGTGGTGTTCCCATGTATCTGCTGCCCTTGTCCTTCTGGACAGCAGTGATGGTGGGTTTGGAAGGTGCTACCTAAAGAGCCTTGGTGAATGCCTGCAGTGCAATTTGTAAATGGTACACACTGCTGTTAGTTGGTTTTGGTGGGGGAGGGATTGACTGTGGATGAGGTGCTAATCAAGCAAGTTGCTTTATTCTGGATGGTATCAAGCTTCTTGAGTGTTGTGCAGCTGCATCCACCCAGGCTAGTGGACATGTTTCTATCACTCTCTTAACTTTTGCATTAATGGATGATGGATGGTGATGTCTTGGAACTAAGATGACTGACCTCCAATAGTGACTATGAAACTATCACTGATTTTGTAAAAAATCATCTGGTTGAGAAACGATCTTCAGGGAGAAAAATCTACCGTTCTTATCTGGTCTGGATTACATGTGACTCCAGACCTACAGAAATGTGGTTAACTCTTCAGTGCCTCTGAAATGACCCAGAACGCCATTTAGTTCTACCAAAGTGCAAAGAACCAGGTGGACTGCAAATATTCAAGAATCACCACCTTCTCAAGGGACTGGGGAGAAGATAGTAACTTTGTCAGCGATGCCTACGTCTCAGAGAGGAATAAAATTGTAAAGTTGCACTTTCATTGACTTCATTAATGAACACAAAAAATTTTTATTAAAAACTGCACAGCAACCCATTGGCTGTAATTAGTTCCCAAAATGTCTCTGCCTAAGAGTTTATCTCGCCATGGGGTGATTCATAAGAACATAATAAGAACATAAGAAATAGGAGCAGGAGTAGGCCATCTAGCCCTTCGAGCCTGCCCCGCCATTCAATAAGATCATGGCTGATCTGTTGTGGCTCAGTTCCACTTTCCCGCCCTCTCCCCATAACCCTTAATCCCCTCTCTTATCAAGAACCCATCAACCCGCTTCTTAAAAATATTTAGCGAGGCAGCCTCCACCACTTCAACGGGCAGAGAATTCCAGAGATTCACCACCCTTTGAGTGAAGAAGTTCCTCCTCAACTCCGTTCTAAACCGCCTCCCCTTTATCTTGAGGCTGTGCCCCCTAGTCCTACTGTCTTTTTTGAGCGGCAAGAGTCTCTCCACCTCTATCCTATCCATCCCATTCATTCATCATCTTATACGTCTCAATTCCACATGGGGTGAGTCCCAATTGGTCACCCAAGCCATATGAACCTTACTCTGCTGTGTTTCCCTTAAAGGGACAAACACTGCAACTCCTTTATATTGTTTTCAATAACTAATTCACTCAATCCAAAATATTAACAAATCACTATGTACATGAGTTGGACAATTTAAAATCAAGTCTTTGTAGGGGTTTTCTGATCCTTATAGTGTGTAATTCTGGAGTCTGAGATGCTGATTTTATTTATTAGTGTCATAAGTAGGCTAACATTAACACTGCAATGAAATTATTGTGAAAATCCATAAGATCAGCATCAACAGAAACTGCAATAACAGGTACCTCCTCTGGTACAGGCAGTGTATTTGCTTCCACAGAGAAATCAATTATATTAGTAACAGGTTGATCAGGTACTTTAGCGTAGCACAGTAGTTAGCATTGCTGCCCCACAGTGCCAGTGACCCAGGTTTGACTCTGGCATTGGGTGACTGTCTGGAGTTTGCACATTCTCCTGATATCTGTGTGGGTTTGCACCAGGTGCTCCAGATTCCTCCCACAGTCCAAAGATGTGCACATTAAGTGCATTGGCCACACTAAATTGCCTCTTAGTGTCCAAAGATGTGTATGTCAGGTGGATTAGCAATAACAAATGCATAAGGTTATAGCAACAGAGTGGAATGATGAGCCTGGGTAAAATGCCTTTTTGGAGAGTGGGTGCAGACTCAATGGACCAAATGGCCTCATTCTGTACAGTAGGGATCTTATGGATTCAGGACTTACAGATTTGAAAATGTTTCTTGGTGGCAACACTGACAGCTGGAGTATCTCTACACAAGTAGTCCATGTGTTTAGGAATGATCCATCCATTCACATTCATGACTGATACCATGACTTTGGGTAATCTGTGAATTAGAAAGCATTGGTGTAATCTTTTGATGGTTGCAGGTGATGTAGGTGACTCCACCTCAAAAACGTCCATCCATTTTGAGTGTGCATCAATCATGAGCAAAAAGATTGGGAGTGATATTCAGTCCATGTTCACTATCAGAGATATTGCGTTTTTCCACGTCCCTCACCAGTGACTTCATGGGGTTCATGCCCACAAAGAGCCAGAACCTCATTTGAATGGATTCAAATATAATTAGCCAGCCCCCTGCCAAATGATTTCCGCCCCCCCCCCATTCTTAATATTCAAACCTTGCCGATGTAACAGTTTTAAAAGACGAGATTCAATCAAGGGGAACTCCCCAGGTTGAAAAGGTAAGTACAGTGATGACTTCTTGCAGTATTGGAGTACAAGTGGTATTTTCTTGTCAGGGCAGGTGACTGAGATTATCCACATTCGCTATGTGTTAAAGGTCAGTGGTTGAAAGTATATTCATCAGTGGACACAATTAATGCCATTGTTGAATTCTGGCTTTGTCCTCTTTGAAGAGACGCAAAAGCAGTTTGTGGTGGTCAGAAACGACTTTAAAATGTCGATCATGTAAGTACTGATGGAATTTTCTTGACACCAAAGACTATTGATAGTGCTTCCTTCTCGATTTGTGAGTAACCTTATTTGGCCTCAAAGAGGGTACTTGACACATATCCTATTGGCCTTTCAGAGCCCATGGGGTAACCCTTGCCATTGTCGCAGGTCAATATCAGATCTTTAGATGGGTCAAAATATTCTAATAGGTTTGAGGAATGACATGGAGATGCTGGCTTTGGAATGGGCTGGATACAATAAGAAGTCTCACAAGAATCCTGAGTTTGATCCACCTGAGGAAGGAGCAGCGCTCTGAAAGCTCGTGATTCCAAATAAACCTGAAGGACATTAACCTGGTGTAGTCAGGTTTGAGGAATGCAGCAATTGCTTCACTCTGTTGAAAGCTTCCTCCTGAGAAGTTTTCTGAGATAAATTATGATGTTTCTTCAGTAGAAAATGCAAGGGGCCAAGGGGCATGGAGGGTGGGGGTGGGACAGGGCAGTACTGTTGACAAATCAGGTTTAAAAAAATGTCCATATCCCTAAAAATGATCTGAGTTCAGTTGCGTTTGTTGGGGAAGGTGCCTCTTTATGCCTTAACCTTGTCTTTCACATAATCTTTGTGCCTCTACCCAGTACACCAGGTAGGTCACTTCAGTGGCTTGAAAGGTGCACTTCTCTTTCTTGAGGTGAACTCCAGCCTCCTGAAGGCATTTTAACACCTCCTGACAGTTTTATAGATGCTTAGCTTCTCTCAATCCAGTTGAAGGGTCATCATCAAGCTATTTATAACCTGCTGTAGCCCCTATTGCAGACTATCCATTATCCTTTGGAATATTGTACATGCTGAACATTTACCAAGAGGCAAATATTGGAATAGGTTTTCATGTGCGTCTGACATGGTGTATCCCCAGGAAGTGTCATCTGTTTTGAGTTGCTGATATGTGTGACTCATATCTAGCTTTCTGTAGGATTGATCTCCCACTAGCTTTGTACACAGGTTTTCAGTTCTTGGGATTGGATATTTAATTAACTGTCAGCTTATAATCACTGCAAATACAGATGGTCTCATTTGGTTTCAATACAGGGACTATTAGTACTGCCCATTCTGAAAGCTGAACTGGCTGGATAATGCCTACTTCTTCCAACCTGTTTAACACTGTATCCACTTTCTCTTGTAAGGCATATAATACTGGTCTTGCCCTAAAGAGTCAGGGAGTTGCTCCAGATCCACATAAATCTTTGTTTGTAGCCCTTTGAGTTTGCTTAATTTATCACAGAACATACCTTCATATTTTCTTATCAGATCTGGTAGTCCCCCTTCCCCCTTGAAAAATCTCAACCCAATTCAGCTTAATTTCTTCAATCCAATTGTGGCTGAGAAGGCTTGATCCTTTACCCATCAATATTATCACCAGAGTTGGGTAGACTGTTGTCCAAAGCTTGCAGGTATCATTGTGATGTCTTTATTTTTATTGCAACTCACATGAGTTTTCAACTTGGCTGAAGTGCCCTTGAAGCTAAATGTTGGACCCACTCTCTCAGGTACTGAAATTTATTCTCAGCCATCACAGTGTCTGATGCACTTGAATCCACTTCCACCTTAAGAGACTACCCATTTACCTGGAGTGTTACAGTAATAGGATCTATCTTGTCTGTTTTTAGATTAAACAGTGTGAATACCAGAATTATGGGTAGTAGGCTCTTTCACATTGTATACTTGTAACATCTTAGTTCATTAATTACTCAACAATATAGATTTAGCTCTGCACTACTTTATCAAATGTCTTCTTTTGAAACAATAAAAAAACTCAGTATCCTTATCTCTACATCAGTAACATTTCCCTTTAAGCATTACTGACTGACTGCTAAATCTGTGCCTGTTTTGTTGTGTCGCTTGATGAAATTGTTCCTCACTTTGCTGCTGCTTTGATGGTTTTGGCACAACAGCTGGCTGCAAGTTCCTCCCCCAGCTTGTGAACGGCAGCTCTTGTGCATCTTTTTCAGTGTTTTGCATGGCTGTTTAAAACTTATGTCGACCTCTGCAAGCAATCTGCATTGAATAGCATAAGTATTCACATCACAGACTAACCTATCCTATAACATGTCATTTCAGATGGCTGCAAAATCACAACATTCCAATAATTGCTGTAGTTTAGCAATCTAAGTCCTGACTGATTCAGCTGGGGCTTTCACCCCCAACTTAAAGTTGAAATTCTGGAGTATTACTGATGGTTGAGATGCAATTCAGCCTTCACTAAATCTATGAACTCATTAACTGAGTTGGAGTTGAGTGCGCTTGGGGCTGTAAGACTACAAATAAGGTTATTGGTCCACAAATACTTGGGAGAATTGCTTTACCTTTTGCCTCCTCCACTATTTTGTTTGCTTGGAAATAATACCAAAGGCACTTGCCATATTGTGTCCAGTCCTCCATGGTGGAGTCAAATGGGCCTATTCGCCCAAAAAGAGGCATTTTGGCACATACTTTTTTTCTTAGACTTTGATTAAAACAGGATACTCACAAGTGTTGGACCAGAAGCAGTATCAGGATAATTTATCCTCATCACCAGATGTAAAGATGTACTTTCACAGACTTCATTACTGAACACAGAAGGAAATTGTTAATAAGAATTGTACAGCAGCCTCTTAAAATGTTTTAGCCTAGGAATCCCTCTCAGCATGAAATCACACTCTGAATCCTGTCTGGTCACCAAGCCAAGTGAGCTTTACTCTGCTGTGTTGCCCTTAAGGGGACACGTACCACATATTCTATCCAGAATGTAGAATTTGGAACAGCAGTAGGCCATTCAGCCCCTCAAATCTTCTCTGCCATTCAATAAGATCATGACTGGTAATTTACTCAGTACCCCAAGATAGGAAGAGTTCTAGAAAATGGTTCAGTATAAGTTTCCTTTTGACATCTTTATTTGTTTAAAATTTGGTTATTTACAGATGGTGGGCTAATCACTGATTAAAATGCTGACATTTTTGTCAGCTATTTTCAGGTATAATAAAGCTGCACCTAGTCACCTCACTTTCTTAAGTAGATCAATGGATACCTTTGAAAAGAAAAGAATGATCCTATTACATCCTAAAGCTCTACCTGATCATGCTACTTCATGGCAGATCCTGTATTCAGTGAAATGCAAATACCTTTGAGCAGAAACCTGAAAAGATTTTTTAAAAATCCTCTCAAGCCTGGAGCACATTTGGGTGTAATTTCCACCCACGTTGTTGATTGTGTCCAGAGCAGACACTCCACCCTATGCACCCTTACTGTGTTTAAATTCTGTTGGTGCACATGTATCAGCTGGGTCAGATCAGAAGGCTGAGATCTAAACCCTATTTTAGCAAAGAAATAGGTAAATATTCCTTTCTCCTTTCTTGTACACAAGCAGTGTGTAACATTCCCCTAACATATGGATGGCCAAATGACCTGCTCCCAAGCCTCTGACAATACTACTTTCAAACCGCTCATTAGGAGGTGAACAAGAGTGGCCCCAGGTGACTCCCCCATTGATTTTCCCTCCTTCCCTGTGGGAAGCTTGTAGCCTCCACTTAGCAGTTCCAACTAACAGCACAACTGAGACGGAGAATTTGGCTTATGGGGAATTACCAGTGTATGGTACACTGCATTGAAACACTAGCATGCTGCATCGCTGAGGGTAACAATATTAAATCTTGTGAAAGAATCAATTTTTCCCTCACAAAAGACCACTGCTCCACTTCAGTTCATCATGTAGCTTTCTCACACTGAATGGAACAGCAATGTGTTAAAAAGCCATTGTTCTTCTGTTTTCATGTTGTTTTGACCGTGCCCACTGGTTGTGGAAACTGGGCACACAACCCATTGCATTTCTTTGCTTCCTACACTGCTAAGATGGATATGTGTGTGTTGTCATTAGTTCCTCTTTAGATCTACTTTATTTTGCATAGCAAGACTTTTGCTGCAAAATCTGATTCCTATAACTTGCCTTATCCAGAGTGGACAGGGTGGGGATTCCTATGATCGCACTTCTAGATTTGGAAGAGAGAAGGCCCCAGTGGGGACAAAAAAAAACTGCAACTATTTTTCATCTGTGGGAGATTCACTCTGGATTTGACCCCAGATCTGCATTTACCGGGACAGAACATCATCCTGTCTATATCAAAAAGACCTGTTCTCAGTGTTTCTGCTTGACAAGGAAGGCTGCCATGTAGTTATGTCACCTCCTGGAGGCTAACCTGCAGATGACTTGTATCACCGTTAAGGCTTGTTTCATTGGAATCATTACCGCATTAAATTTTTACGTCACCACAGGTGTTGTGTGTCAAAATCACAGTCAACCTTCCATGAATGCATTGAGCAAGGATGAGAGGCCTTGTTTGAAAGGAGCAGCATATTAATAATTATCCGAGTGGAATCGAGACATCGGGTGAACAGGGGACAGAGCTTTCCCCAGATGGTAGGATTGTCACAAGTGAAGAGCATTGTAGATAGTTCTACATACCACTGATACTGGTCGACACACCCTGACAGGCAATGTGTTCAACAGTCCGCTTGGGAGAATGCCCTGGAGAGCCAAATTATGCAATCTTCCTTATACTGACCTCATGTAGTGACGCATTCACCTTACAGACAGGCATCATGTCCCCTCTTCTACTTGCGTGTAGATTCTGCCTCCTGCCACCATATTGGGTTTAATTTCGGATCAGTTTTGGCTTGCATATCCCCTTGACAGAAGTTGACAAACACTTAAATTCCACATTGAGCTTGATAAGGCTGAAATGATATTTTATCTCATATTTAGCCACTTCAGCTGAGGTGGGCATGACTATTTGAATTTGAGCTGCTGGCCTCAGTTTCCATTCTCCCCATTAGGCTAGCTGCAGGCCCAATATCAAAGGCAGGCTAAGCAGTTGATGCTGATTCTTCAAATTGCCTTTACATTCAAAATGGCCGTATAATCTTTGACATCACTCTGCAATAGCATTCAAGCAAACTTGCACAGTTATCCAAAAGAAAGAGGTGGCATAGCGGTTAGCACTGCTGCCTCACAGTGCTAGGGAACTGGGCTCAATTCCAGCCTTGGGTGACTGTCTGTGCAGAATCTGCATGTTCTCCCTGTGTATGCGTGGTTTCCTCTGGGTGCTCCAGTTTCCTCCAAAGATGTGCAGGTTAGGTGGATTGGCCATGCTAAATTGCCCCTTAGTGTCAGGGAGATAAGCAGGTGAGGTTATGGGGATAGAGCCCTGGGGATGGGATTGTTATCGGTGTAGATTCAGTGGGCTGAATGGCCTCCTTCTGCGCTGTAGGGATTTTATGAAAGAGATGTTATTGGTACAATCAGTGAAGCTGGTTACTGTTGTAGTCTTTTCAAAGATAAAGAGGCAATGCATGCAAATGGGAAATGAATGCCTTGTAAAGTTCATGTTGCAGCAGAAACCCTACTCTCCCAGAAATTGTCTGTGCCCAAACTTTCGGTTAGGCAGTTCCCAAATGTTCCACAGGCAACAAGTCTGCACAAATATTCTCCAATATTTTGGAAGCATTAAAACAATTGCTGCGGAAAACTATCACGTATTTGGATTTTTGATTGTCTGCCTCTTCAAAGAGCTTCAATGCAAAATGTGAATTCTCCCAAATTAAAATGGGTCAAGCCAAAGTTTGGAGGCATCAAAGATTGATGGGCCAGTTTGTGAAATGTTGCAGTTACTTCAAACCGACACACCAAGGGTCAAATTGTTTTATCTCTTTCACCAGGGTGCCCTCCCATTCATCCGGAGAATAGGAGGCGGCCCCTTTAAAGGAATGGTGGGGTAACCACGGTTAGTGACATTACTGCTGGCAAAGTAACAAATGGTGGGATTTTCCAGCTGCGCTCTCCCTGAAACCAGGAAAATCCCACCCAAGGTCAACGGGCCTTTCCATGGTCTGCCCCTCTCCCACTAAGATTCCCATAGTGGGCAGTATAGGAAAATTTGCCTCAGTGCCTTGACTACCACAAAGGGGGAAAAGAACCAAGAAATCCGTGTATTAAGCAAAGGGATCAAGACATGTAGTCCTGTGCTTGGAAGTGGAAACTATAATAAGAATCATGTTTCACAGTTAGAATGGTTGAAAAAAGTGGCAACCCAAAAAGAGGCATATCAGCTTCCAGAAAGTACAGGCTTGTGGTGTGTTATCTATTCCCATGTTTTCAAAGCGAGATTGAGTACAGTAAGTAGGATTTGCTTTTAGGGTTAATGATTTGTATTCAGGCTTGTTTCACCAAGATGGGAGAATTGCACCAAAGCATGTGCAAGACATGGGTTAATTTAAACTATTATTGCCAAGTGAAAAGAGGGTGTGAGTGAATTGGCTGCCCCATTTCATTACCCAGCGACACTTCTGACTTCAATGGAAAAGATAATCAGCAGGGCCGTAAAACAGACGGTTAATTCACTACCGCCTATTTATCACCTGGTGATAAAAGTCAAAATTGCCCCTGATATCTAGTTCAAATTATAAGGGGGTCTCTGAATTATGCTATCATATAATTCAATATTAAGTAGTACTGGCACACCCCTGAACATGAGGTGTTCAGAATTTCTACAAGAATGACTAATGTTAGAGTGAACAACTGTCTAAGACAGGCCCAAAATGTTTGTACAAAACCTTCACTTAACTCTTTGATCATGTAGTCAATAGTCCAGTTTCATGTCGTAGATTTTGTTTTCTTTTAAGATGAGTCATTCATAAAATCCTTGCTGCGATCAGCTATTGCCAGAATGATGTGTCAGAATCTGTTTTCCTCATAGTTGATACATTTTGAATATTAGAATTTGAGGGCTGGATTTACTTGCCTCAGCCCACCATGTAAAGGTTCAGGTGGTGAACAGCACCTTCCATCCACCCTTGAGCTCACACCCATAATACTCTAGGTGGATGAGTACCAAGATCAGCAGCCTGCCCACCATATGTAAAGAAATAATTAACATGGTGATGAGGATCCTGTGTATGCTTAGCCTTGTTTGTTTCAGTCTATGCAAAGATTTCACTTTAAGATATTTCTGCCTATGCACAATTACATTTAAATGCTAGACTGTAGGGGTTAACTAACTCTGCTAAGCTGACCAATTGTAGCTGACTTGACTACATGTAGAATCAGAAGACATGGTAAGTTAGCTAACAATTGACTGCATTCCTGAAGGGTAAACAATGCAGGCAAACCACAGTTTCCCATTACAGCAGCTGTGAGGATTGTTTATCTAACTGGAGACAGCATGCGAAAAACACTTAAAAAAAATGAGATAAGGGTTGAAATATATCTTGATTTTAAAGTGTGTGTTCAGTTCAGTTCAGTTCTCAGATTGCACTCATTTCAGTACATGTTTGTTCTTATAAGGGCCTGGCTGAGAAGCCAGTCTCCAAGTTTGCTTTTTTTTTCAGTCACGCTAATCCCTTAAGATCTTTTCAATAGAAGAAGACCATTTCAAAACTTGTACCAGTGCTGTCTCTCATCTCTTCAATGAATGAATGGACCCATCAGGATCCCAGATTTTCCTTTTGGAATACTGACATTTCCGTAAACAGTCATCTTACCAATTTCAAATTAGACACAGGAGATAGTGTGACAATGAAGATCCATGGCTGACACCAACCAACTGACATCCGATTGGCCCTGAAGGAATCTAACCTCCGGTCACAGACATGATCCTAGATCCACTCGGATACAGTGACAAGCAAATATCTGAGATGTTGCACGTCATTCAAAACCAATCCTTTTTTTCTCTTAAACAGGGATACCAGTGTTGCCTTTAACCACCTCAAAACAATCTCTGTCGTCAACTATGTGGAACTGCAAGTTGCCGAGAGGTCCACCAGTGAAAAGATTCTCAACTGGGGTCTTCACCCCTCACAGAGGCAGTTCGTCCAACTCTCTTGCAGACGCAGAAGCTCCTTTTTGGTCAGACCAGCCAAACCTTCAGATAATTACCACCGTACTTTATGTGGAAGACACCAAGGAGAATGACCAGCAGCAGAACAATGAACCCCAGCCTCTGAGCTCAGGCTCCAAAAGTTGCTGTCACACACCCTGGAAATACTGTGGCAACGAAACTGTAATTTCTAACAGTAGTGCACTGTAACAAAGCAATACCAGAACAGGAGAACAATGGCCATCAACTGACCAGAGTGCACCTCAACAATGTGCAAGGGAAAACACAGTCTGGTCTTAGACTGCTGGTTGAGCTCATCAGTGATGGACTCTTTGAGAATTTATGACAGACCCATGGAAAAGGAAATCCCGTGTTCATACGATGAAGGGCAGAGTAAACATTCCCTCTGGAAGGAATGGGACAAGTCCATGGTGTCTGAACAAAGCCAAAGCAAATGGGTTGTGGATTAAAAAAAGTTCAATCACGTGGGGATAATCAAGTGCCAGAAATGCTACAATTTCAACTCCAAACCAACAAAGCTTATCAACTGACATACCACTCTTCCAAATGGAACTAGACTGAGGTCTGCAAGAATTGTCAAGCCTCCAAACTGTTTGAATTTATAAAATCAGAGATTTGAATGAGGGAGAAGAGTAACAAGAGATGAAAGAATTTACTGTTAATATGTTGGGTAAAGTCTTGGGGGAGATGTAGTGGAAGGAAGTTTGGCACAGCAAGGGTTATTGTGGGACTGGAGAACACTACTGACCACAGTATAATGTAGAGAGAGACACAAGACCCTATCGTGCATTCCACAACAGGCCAGAAGATTTTTGGTGGGCCAAGAGTGGGTATTTGTGCAGTTCCCAGCCTCCCAGAAATCATCTGAATTAAGCTTTTGGATCTTTTTCCTCAGAGGCTTCCACTGGTCCTTTTATTGCCATTGGTCAGGCCATTGAATGGGTGGAATTTTACCAAAATTTGTCAGCAGGTCAGGTTCTGACTGAAAACTGATGTGTATCTCTCTCCAGCTGAATTTTCAGACAAGATTGTCTGATACCCAGTACACAGGAAGTCTGGGGGTGTGATTTGCTTTGGTGAGGTGGGGCCTGATAGAGACAGCAAGGCCGGCTCCACAGAGATTGGAACATCATTTTACATAGGTGCCCAGATCTAACTAGTGATACCCATTCCTAACTAGTGATACTTATTGAAAAATTCACTTGGAAACAGAGATATTTTGAAAATAGAATCAGAAGAAGGACATCCATCCCTTCAAACCTGCTCCATCATTCAGAATGATCATGGTTGATATTCCAACTCAATGCCACACTAATGTGCTCTCCCCGTATTCCTTAATGTCTTTAGTGTCTAGAAATCTATCTGTTGCTTTCTTAAATAGAGTCAGTGACTTGGTCTCCTCAGCCTTCAGTGGTAGAGAATTCCACAGGTTCACCACCCTCTGAGTGAAGAAGTTTCTCCTCATCTTAGTCACAAATAGCCTGTCCCATATACTGAGACAGTGACCCCCTTATTCTAGAACCCCCCCAATCAGAGGAAACAACATCCATGCTCAAGTCTGTTCAGCCCTGTCAGAATTTTATGTGCTTCAATTAGATTGTCACTTTTCTAAATTGCAGTGAACACAGGCCCAGTCAATCCAATCTCATGCAATCCAGGAACCAATCTGGTGAACCTTCACTGCACTCACTCTATGGTAAGCTATCTTTTCTTGGTAAAGAGACCAAAACTGCACACAGTACTCCAGATATGGTCATACCAAAGGCCTCATACAGCTGTAATAAGATATTCTTGCTCCTTTTGCAATGAAGGTTAACATTACCATATGCCTTCTCAGCTTCTTGCTGCACCAACATGTGTCTGAATTTTGGGTGAAGGATAGAAAGGAACCCTACAGTGCAGAAAGAGGCCATTTGGCCCATCGAGTCTGCACTGACAACAATCCTACCCAGGCACTATGCCTATCACCCCACATATTTACCCTGCTAATCCCTCTAATTTATGCATCACAAGAGAGTAAAGAGTAATTTAGCATGGCCGCTCAACTTAACTCACACATCTTTGGAGTGTGGGAGCACCCAGAGGGAACCCACACAGACATAGGGAGAACGTGCAAACTCCACACAGTGACCCAACTGGGAATTGAACCCAGGTCCCTGGAACTGTGAGGCAGTAGTGCTAACCACTGTGCCACCATGCCACCCATACTGGCTGAGGTCACAATGTGGCACAATTGTGAAGCATTTGTGAATGTATTTCCATTGACACTGGCTGGCCTGATACACTTGGCCGACTAGCACAAGCTGCTTGACATATCCTCCAGTCAGATTCAAAGCCTTCTCTGAAGGCTGGGTGGAATATGATTGAGTAAGATGGCGCATTCTGTTCCTGAAGGTCCAATGGCCTGCTTTACATCAAGGAAAAATAATTAGATTCAATTGCCATATTATTTAAACTGTCAACGTGGAGCAGCAATTCTTCCTCTGAAGGATTCACTGCTCGACTCCAACGTACCTACCTTCAACACACAAATGTCCACAAATGTCCTGGAATTGGAAAATGGTTCAGGGTTCTGGAAAAGAAAAGCACTCGGAGCACGTGTTCACGTTCTGCTGCATTGCAGATTCTATTCCAAAGTTCCGCATATTATACCCATTGTGTTTTGATGACGCTAAGATTTTGTTTAATGTTTTGAAATATCCCTTAATGTTTTAAAATATCCCCAGATCTTAGTAATTGGCAGATGTCCTTCAATCAAGTACTCCCTAAGCCTCATTGTTATATGAGGAATCTGGGATGTAATGATGGTGAATGATCAAGTTGGCCAGTGAGAATGGATTATTTCCACTTATAGTGGAATACTAGCGAGTGTCATCATTACAGAGTAATAAATTAGAATTACTGCTTATAGCAAAACAGCAGTTATGTTTTTGATTACTAAAGTGCTCACACCTGAAAACATAACTATATTGCCGTTGTCATTTTCAGTGTAAAAGCAAGCACAGCGGCTTACTACAGACAGCTACTAAATAGACTTCACTGAGATATTTTGTCATTTGCAATGAAATGTTCCCGGAATACAGATCAGCTGTGAAAGGGTTAAACCCCACAAAGTCCACAACTCCTCTGTGGACTGGACAGTGCCCCAAGGGCGCATATAAATACATAGTCAAGACTTCTTGTGATGCTGTTCGAAATCTCTGCACTTGGTGCCATTAAAGACAATCTGGCAGCAGGCAATCAGAGTGGAGGCTGATTTTATGAAGCCTGTAATTTGTTTTGTTAACACCAGCCATCTATTAGTATCATCTACATCTTAAATGTTGTAGTTAAGATTTTAATCAGGGCAGTATGCTGTGAAGGATACATGTTTTTTTTGTGCTGATGTTCACTGTTAAAACTAATTTCTGTTTATGCAGGTCACTCAGAGATTCTTTGCACAGAGGCTTGTGCTGGGCTCTTTGGTGAAATACTATTTTTTACTCCTGCTGGTTAGTTATTGTTTCCAACAAACATCTTAAAAAGGATGGGTCAAAATATATATTGCTTCCAAGTTGGAGTTGCTCTTAGTTGGAAGTGGGCTCCATGAATCATGGATCATGTCATTTAAAAGCACTTTGTGCACAGACACTCTTGCCCTCAGAATGTTGCTGGATTCGGCTAATTCCTGTACATAAGTTTTCTTTTCTCTCAGGGCCGTGAATGCCTTGGAGAAAATAGTGAAAGTTGTCAGTGCATTTCTTTTTTTAAAAGGAACAGTTTCATTCAATCTCAAGAAAGGCAGCTGAACTTACTGTGGTTTACAATTCCACGCGCAGCATTAATCAGCAGCTAAGATATTGAAAAATGTACATTTAATGCATATTGAACCTGGGTCAAAATTGTTTGCCAATTGCGAGAGGTTGGAAGCACCTACATCATCTCCCAGAAGCTTGTATAATAAAACACTACAAAGTATGACTGTTTCCGGACAAAGTTAACTGCCCAACCTGGGTAGAATTATTCTTGGCAAGAGTCATTTATCAGAATTTGGAGAATCATAGGGTTTTAGAAAGAACTGACATAAAAGGAAATCCCAAAGTTTTCTGTAGGCATATAAAAGGGTGGTAAAAGGAGGAATGAGGCCAGTTAGGGACCTAAAAAAGGATGTACACATGGAGTGAGAGGACAGGATGAAATACTAATTGAATAATTTACATCAGTCTTTACCAGGATGAACATGTTGTCAGAGTCATAGTGAAGGAGGAGGTAGCTGACACATTGGATGGACTAAACATTGATAAAGAGGAGATATGAAAGAAACTAGTTGCACTGAAGTTTAAAAGTTACCAGGGCCAGATCAACTGAGGAAATTGAGGGTAAGAATTGCAGAGGCACTGACTACAATCTTCGAACTCTTGTTAGATACAGTTTTAAGTTTAAAGTTTATTTGCTTGTGTCACAAGTAGGCTTACATTAACACTGCAGTGAAGTTACTGTGAAAATCCCCTAGTTGCTTCACTCCGGCGCCTGTTCAGGTACGCTGAGGGAGAATTTAGCATGGCCAATGCACGTACCTTTTAGACTGTGGGAGGAAACTGTGGCACCCAGAGGAAACCCACGCAGACACGGGGAGAACGTGCAGACTCTGCACAGACAGTGACCCAAGCTGCAGATCGAACCCGAGTCCCTGACTTTGTGCAATGCTAACCACTGTGTCACCACGCCGTCCACATTAAGGGTAGAAATTGCAGAGGCACTGACTAGAGCCTTCCAACCCTATTAGATATATGGGTGGAGTTAGGGGACTGAAGAATTGCAAAGGAGACTCAACAATGACAAACTGTTTCTGTCCTTTGACACGTGAGATTACATTATCCAGATCACGAAGAATGACTGGACTCCTAAGACCAGAAATGAGGCCACCATCAGGACTGTCAGCACACATGAGGATGTAGGCCTCTGGTTGAAGTGACGGACAGAATAAATGACTATGCAGCGAGCACAAACCCAATCCTTGCTGCCTTAACTCTACAGTAATCCTTGCAACTGAGCCCATCCAACGATTACCCCAAAGAAGCACTGGAATTGTAAAGTAGGGTTGGACAATTCCAATCAGACTGCTCTCAACAACTGCAAACACCACAGCCCTCAGGCATAGTGGCACTGTTCAGCGCAGCTCCATTCCTCATCCCTTACCAGAGAAGGTACACGCCCGCCAGAGAAAATGAGGCTCGCAGTTAGAAGACTGAATATGCAAGACAACCCACTTCTGCCAGTTTAGAGAAGATTAGGGCTGATGACATGCCACAACCTCAAGCAAATGCAGCATTTTTACCCCAGTCCTCTGCAGAAGCTGGGCAGGGAGCCATCACTGATGTGCTTATGAGGGAGATCCAAATCTGACCGAGAGGGGTAGAGCCATCTTTGCCACCTATCTCAAAGGAGCTTCAGTTACTCAATGTAGACGTCACCACCAGTGGAGAGCCAGCTGGGTGGCACTGTGGCACAATGGTTAGTACTGCTGCCTCACAACGCCATGGGTCCAGGTTCGCTTCCCAGCTTAGGTCACTGTCTTTGTGGAGTTTGCACATTCTCCCCATGTCTGCATGGATTTCCTCCGGGTGCTCCGTTTCTTCCCACAGTCCCAAGATGTGCGGGTTAGGTGGTTTGGCCACGCTAAATTGACCCTTAGGGTCAGGGGTCTCGTTAGGGTTACAGGAATAGGGCCTGGGTGGGATTGTGGTCAGTGCAGACTTAATGGGCTGAATGGCCTCCTTCTGCACTATAGGATTCTTTGATCCACCAACACAGTGCCATCTGATGAAGGAAGTCAAACAGGCATCCAAATTGTTCAGGTTCTGGAAGAGGATCAGGGTGTAGGACGGAGTTCTCTGCCAGCAGATTCATAATAATCAGAGAGAGGTGAAGCTACTCATCCTGCCAGACAATCTCGAGCTTCAAGTGTTGACTGATGTTTGTGATCACATGGCACAGTGAGTACAGGGGAAGGTAGCTGCACTGACAAGAAGGTGATGTTTCTAGCCAGGGGTGGCTGCTAACATTGCCAACCACTGCCAGAACTGTGGGAGATGCATTTGGCCAAAGCAGGAAAATGGCTCGACACCGGCAGTCACAGCCGTGACGTCAAATCTGTAACTGGAGGACAACCTTTCCCAGGGGAGTTCCTCAATGCCAAAAGTCTGCTGGATGATGTGGGGGCAAGCAGCCCACTTAACTTTGCAGCCGAAGCTAGTGGGGGCCTGAGTGAAGAGGAGTTGGATAACAATGGAGGAGTCCTGGAATGTGTATATTAAGGATTCCACGGGTGTGAGGCAGCTGACTCTGGAACCAGGAGGAGATATTGAGATGTCAGACAGAGAGGCTGTAACTGTAGTGATTGACACTGCAGATCATGTGGTTCATGGAGACATACCAATGTGGTTGACCCATCTCAGAGCCTAGGTGCTATTGAAAGTGCCAGCTTGGAAGAGGGACTGAGAAGATCTCTTTGAGCTAATACTGAATAACGTTCCAACTTGTATCCTTTGCCCAGATCACTATGGCATGAAGGAAGTGCTGCCGCCACAGAGTTCAACCAGCCAGCTGCTATAGTTCAGTTGAACCTGCTGATCAAATGTTCGCTCAATAAACAGGTCAGCATGGCAACTCTCAGGCTGTGGACTATGTAGCATGGTCTCCGGCAGCAGGTGGCAATGATGGGGGAGAGCACCAAGCAGGGGAACAAGTTGGTTCCTGTGGGCCCCTCCCTTCAGGGAGCCGTTTCCTTGTTAGCTGAGAGGCAGAGTCGGACATCAGGAGGTGAGGAGGAAAACAGCAAAGATGAGGCTAAGATTCGTGAGTGGGAATGTTGCAGCAGCATTGGGCCTGAAACATCTTGAGAGTGGCTAAGGAATCAGGAAGGGAAGTTGGAGACCTAGGCAGTCTGAATTGCAACTCCCCTGAGTCTCAGAAACCTAAAAGGGCAGCAAGACTGCACTCAGGAGCTAGGCAGTAGAACAATCCTGCTGAGTCACTGCATTAAGGAGCCAAGACCCTGAATAGGACAGAGATCTGGAGCATCAGCAGTGAATAATCTCTGCAATCGTTTTTTTTTCTTGGAATTATACTATCTCTCAATAGTTTATACAGTTTTGATGCCAATGGAATAAAGGATCTTGTCTTTTTTTCATTTTCATGCGGCCCAACTATTTAAATTGCACCTTACATGGAGAAGTGTGAAGTGATACATTTCACATAGTCGTTAGCACTGCTGATTCACAGCACCAGGGACCCGGGTTCGATTCTAGCTTGGGTCACTGTCTGCGTGGAGTTTGCACGTTCTCCCCATGTCTGCGTGGGTTTCCTCCCACAGCCTGAAAGACTGTGCATAGGTGCATTGGCCATGCTAAATTCTCCCTCAGTGTACCCAAACAGGTGCCGGAGTGTGGGGAGTAACTTCGTTGTAGTGTTTAATGTAAGCCTTACTTGTGACTAATAAATAAATTTTAACTTAACTTACTTAGGAAGAACAAGGAAAGATATTACAAAATAAAGGATATGATTTGTAAACGGGCTCAGGAGCTGCAGACTTGGGTGTTTATGAGCACTTGGAAGGTGGCAGAGCAGATTTAGAAAGTTTAGTAAGTTGTATGGAATTGTAGATTTCACAAATAGAGGCATAGAGTACAAAAGCAAGGAAGCTATGGTGAACCTTCACAAAATGTTTCAGCTTCAACCGGAGTATTGCATCCAGTTCTGGGCACCACACTTTCAGAAGGATGTGAAGGCTTTCCAGAGGATCCAGGCAGAAGTGATTTATGGAAATGATTCCAGGGATGGTCCAAAGTTGTACGGGTTTGGTTGATTGGACATGCTAAATTGCCCCTTAGTGTCCAAAGATGCGTAAATTAAGTGCATCAGGGAAGAGTATGGGTGGGATGCTCTTTTGGAGGATCGGTGCAGACTCAATGGGCTGAATGGCTTCTTTCTGCATAGTATGGATTCTATAATTCTATGATTGGAGACTTCAGTGACATAGATAAATTGGAGGCTGCCCTCCTTTGCAAAGAGAGAGAAGATTTGAAAAGAGGAGTTCAGAATAATGGGTGTCTGGACAGAGTAGAGAGGAATAAATTGTTCCCACTGGCATAGGAATTGAGAAGTACAGAGCACAGTTTGACAGTAAATGGCAAAATGACCAAAGATGAAATAGGAAAAGCATAGAGTGAGTGGTTAGGATCTGGAGTCCACTCAAGAATGTGGAGGAGGCATCTGTGGCTTTCAGAAGATTATTGCAAATGAATTGGAGAAAAATGGGGGAGCAAAAGTTTTTGCAGAGAGCTGACATGGACACAACTGGCCAAGCGGCTTCCTTCTGTGGTGTAACCATTCAATGGTTCTAATTCCAGGAAGGTGATTTGCAAGCACTCTTGTTTTACGTGAGAAATATTTGTCGCAACGTCTGCTACATCAGGTAGGAGGGGTGATGCCTGAACTGCTCTCAGACTTACATATGGAGTTTGCATTTATAACTTTACTGACTATTATATATCACATTCAAGTAGGATCTGCCTTGCCAGAGAGAAAGTCAGTCGACCCATTCTTGCTTTAACCTTTGGGCAATCACATTTACTGCCATTCTGTATATGCTGTCCACATAAACTTTTAAAAATGTCAATTGTATCGCATCATGAAACAAAATAACTTTGTAACTGATAGAACAACGATCTATTCATGGTGGATGTTAATACTGTTGCCATCTATAAACTCAGAAATGCATGTTGCTGCTAAAGTTTAATGTCTTCAATCATTTTACAGTTCACTCCCCATTATTCAGTATCTGCAAAACTGTGTTATATTTACAGTATTAATCATTCACTCACTTCTAGAAAGAAAAACTCACCATTAAATCTACTGATGGGTCTCCTATTTCAATAATTATATTTGGATATTATCTCCCTGATTTTGCACTTGCTGGCTAAAAGCACAACTGTAACTATACCAGCTGCCCAGGTGATGGGTCATGTCAGATTTTTGCATTGGGGATCCAACCACCTAATTTTAGCAAAGAACTGAGACAGAGAAAAGCTTGCACAAGAGATTTGCCCGTGTCACACTGTCCCAATGAGCTTAGCACACGTTCTCAGAGAGGTTAGCCCACTTTCAGTCTATGGAGCACTTTCCCTGGGAGCTTAGTCTATACCCCGCTTGCTGAGAAGGATTGCCCTATCTCACACTTGCCCAGAGAACTTGAAATCCTGCAAGACAGTAGAACTTAAAGGACACGAGTTCGGAATAACTGGGCAAATTAGTGGCAGAAAAATGGGTGAATCTGTTCACAACAGAACAAGGAACAAAGAACAAAGAAAATTACAGCACAGGAACAGGCCCTTTGGCCCTCCAAGCCTGCATCGACCATGCTGCCCTGCTGAACTAAAACCCCCTAACCTTCCGGGGACCATATCCTCTATTCCCATCCCATTCATGTACTTGTCAAGACGCCCCTTAAAAGTCAGTATCGTATCTGCTTCCATTACCTTCCCAGCAGCGAGTTCCAGGCACTCACCACCCTCTGCATAAAAAAACTTGCTAATATTAGGGACAAGGTGTAAGTAAATATGCTACCCACTTGTACAAACATTTCTTGCAGAATCTATCAACCATAGGACAATTCTAAATTGAGAACTGCCACATGCTCTGATAGATACTATTTGAAACACTGAGGAACCTTTTCTGAAACTGTAATTTACTCCCTCAACAACACAGGGGGTGTACCTACACCTCAGAGACTGCAGCAGTTCAAGAAGGCAGTTCACCTCCACCTTCTGAAGGGCAACTAGGGATGGGCAATAAATGCTGGCCTAGCCAGCAACACCCTCATCCCGTAAATGAATTTAGAAAAAAAACCCTTAAGTTGTGAGCAAATAACTTGTCCAGCACCAGACTGTGCCAATGGGGCACAGTATTTGAGTCTAACCAAATTGTCTGGTTAATTGTTTCTTTTTTATCTTGCTCCATTGAAATTGATGTATGGCACATTCTAAGAGTCTGGTTTTTAAACAACTCTAGTTTTGGACAGCTGGATTTGAAACACGGTAACTGTATATGTTTTCTCCATTTCTGCTGCAAGTTCTCTGTAAGAACTGTTCTGAACTTTGTGAAACATTTTATCCTCCTGTATTTACACTTCTGGCATTAGGTCTTAAGCAGTAAAAATCACAATTTGATGTAACCATCTCTTGGATCCAGATCTAGAAATGCAATATATTTTTTAGGGCAACTTCACGTTGCCAGCATCTCTGTCCAAATTTTATATTCCCCTCATGGTTTGTGAAAAAAATCAAAGTGCTTAAAAATTCATCCATGTCATCCTTTTTTCAAAGTTCGGAGTGAGGTTAGATTAAGTAAATGTTTTCTGCAAGATGATATGAGCTGGATCAGCAAATGCCTCACTCTTTGGATTCATCGTCAGTAAGATTTTGTTCACCAGCTACAGTGTGTGTCAGTGCTCTTTATCATCTCTTTAAGCCTGCGACGTTTTTCCTTTTCATCCTTATCACATTGGGCTTGAGCCAATTTGTACTCGTGTTAAACTTCTTCCTCTCCAGTGAATGGCTTTCTAAGCCCTGGTAATTGATTTGAACTTTAAAATTTGGAAATAAAATTTGATGTAAAGTGACGTTTATCTTTCAACTTTAACTAGCATTTCTTTTTACAATTCACACTTCTTCCTGTTATGTACAATTGCTCGATGATTGATTGTGTATCTGTTGACTAATCACTGTGATGTGGCTGTGATTCAAGCCTGTGATATATATATCTGAGGTATAAAACAGTATTTGAAAATGAGGATGAAAACTAATTTAAATTCACCAGCTTCAGAAAATTATTTTTCTCTTTTTTATATATTTATTTATTCATGGGACGTGGGCATCGCTGGCCAGGTCAGCATTTATTGCCCATCTTGAGATGCGCTGGCGACAGCGGTGATGAGCTGCCTTCTTAAAGCACTGCGGTCCATGTATTCTAGGAACACCCACAAGTGTTGCTGAGAAGGAGTTCAAGGATTTTGACCCAGCGGGCAGCATTTTGCCCACCACAGGAATTGCAGTGGGTGGGACAGGACTATGCAAAGGCCTGTTGACCTCAGGCAAGATTTTCTGGTCTTGGGCAAGCATAGCCAGAAAATCTCACCCAGCAACAGTGATGGTCAGAGTGGTGTGTGACTTGGAGGGAAAGTTGCATAAGGTGGTCTACCCTTGCATCTGCTGTCCTTGTCCTTGTCAGTGGTAGTGGTTGCAGGCTTGGAAGTTGCTACTGAAGGAGCCTTGGAGAGTTGTTGCAGTTGCTGCCACTGTGCGTCAGTGGTGGATGAGTGGGTGTTTAAGGTGGTGGATGGAGTGCTATGATTGAGAAAACTTAAATTCAATGAAGAAGGGAATGCCTACGCATGGAGGATAATGAGCTAACCTTGGAAAAAACCACAACCTTAGCAATGTAAATTGGACCTGCCACATTAGATTGGATGTGATGAATTCAGTCAGGCAAATGAGGTTGGCCTGCTAGAGTATGTAATCCCTGATTGAGTCCTAATTGATGGCCCAATCGGGGAGTCTTGTGTTCCCCATTTAAAGCAGGTATGTCAGACTCTCTGCCTGCTGAAACAGGGAGCACTGTGTTGTGTAGAATGTCTTGTAAATAAAGGAATTTTTGTTGATGGGACCTTCACCTGCGTAGATTTATTATATCGGAGAAACAGACATTCTATTTCTTGGAGAAAAGAAGATTGAGAGGAGAAATAATAGATGTATTCAAAATCATGAGTGGTGTGGACAGAATAACAGGGAAGGACTGTTCCCATTGGCAGTCCTTTTGCGTTATTATAATTCTGAGTTTCATAGCGGTTATACAAAAATGTACTCTCAATCTCAGGGCCACAGACACAGCCCACACAAAATCTCAAATGCAAGGGTTACAGATCAGCAGGCTCATCAATGCTTGCCCTATCATGGTTGATACACTCAAAAATGTGCCTAAATTTTGGAGATGCCCATTGATTCGCAATACCATGTTCATCTCAAGGAAAAAGTGTAAGTCACATACAAAGAACGAATCCTTTTGCAAAAATGTGCAGGTCCTCAAAATAGAGGACTTCATCAGTTTGACACATCAAGAAATCACTTCCTGAGAGTGAAATATGGCATGTGTATACTGCCATGGATGTCAAAGCACCAGATCATTTTAAGGATTGCTCTGTCAAGATCATGAGCATCTCAGTGTTGCTCCTCACTGATGTCGGTGCAGAAGTATCTATATTGAGTGCCCATGATAATTTTTTGCAACTTGCTCTTCAGGCCAATAATGACTCAGATTATGCCAGTTTTGGGAACGATCAAAGTTCTAGCGCGCTACAAAAATTTCACCAGTTCACATTTTATGAAGGCAGGAGTCTCAAGGGGGTGTACCTGTTTGATAAGCTTGGCTTCAAACTTGAAGTCTTCACTGGAGTACCCGTTAACGTGACTGATGAAACTGACTTTGCACAACAGTATCCTTCCTTATTTACCGGATTTGGGGAGATTAATGGCTACTGTCATGCTTCTCGCATCTACACTTCAATTGTTCCAATTTCACAAAATTTAAAATGGTTGCCATTTGCAATCCATGCCAGAATGTCATAGGAGCTGAAACTACTTGTAGTTGATGGTATCATTGAGTGAGTTAACTTGATGCCTTGAATGTCAAACCTAGTTTTGCACAATGCAAAAATGGAAAGCTTAGACCATGTGACAACCTCAAGAATACAACAAAGCAACCAGTCTAGACAAGAAATATCAGTATAACTACAGTCTTCACAAAGCTTGACAGTGACTGAGCTATATTCAGATGATACAAACATCACAAAGCCGATGGCCAGAATCTCACCACCGTTCATGCCACTGAAATTTTCCCATCCTGCCACAGTGAACGGAGATTTGGCTGGCCGCCAGCAGGACTGCGGTGAAAAGCAGATAAGATTGTGCCTAATGTCTTATAGATTTTGTTATTCATAAAGGTGTGTTTCAGGATTCCTGATAGACTAAGTTCAGCACCTAGCACATTCCAGAAGAAAGGTCTTATTGGCCATTGAGGGGAAGTTCTACCGACTTGATGTTGTTATCCTTGGAAGAGATAAAGCAGAACATGATCAGTGGTTATCAGCAGTGCTCACTAAGCTCATACTGTACAATTTAACCCTCCTCATCAAAGGACAAAGACATTTTGCAGCATCTGAGATTGACTTGCTGGGGTATAGAGTGACAGCAACAGGAGCCTTACATGTGGCAACCTCAAAAACATTAATGTGCTTCCAACCCCATTTCATGTGAAAGAGTTGGCATCATTCTTCGGAACTATCAACTTTTACCACAAGTTCATTCCGGAGTAAGCAGAGCTTGTGGAGCCTCTTTGAAAGTTTCTGCGCTAGCCTGCACAATGGGAATGGGGAATTCCCATAGCAAACAGTATTTGACATGTTAAAGGCAACGCCTCTGCTAATCTTCACACATTTCAACCCACAGGCAGAAATGTTTGTCACAACAGATGCATCAGAAAATGTAACTGGAGCTGTAAAGTTTTAAAAAGAGGCCCTTCGGCCCATGTACTCTTAAAGTACATCGAATAAAGTGGGTTGCTTATGTGTCATGTCCATTGTTGGAAACTAAATGCAAAAACTCTGTTGGAGAACTGGAAGCACAAGCCTGCATTGTGAACAATGGCAAATCTATCTCAATGTTAGGAAATCCATTCCTTCCACTGATCATCCAGCACTGACTGTATTGTTAGCCACATCCATATTTGATCATCAACCTATATGCATTTATGAATGGTCAGATAGTCTTCATCAGTGCAACTTTGAATATCTCGCGAGCTCACTCAATGGAGTAGCTGACATGCTTAGTCATACCACAGACAGCGTTAGCAATAACAAAGTGGCTTGCAATATTGAAGCCACGTGATGATGATGATTTCACAGCCAACAGTAAATTTTGTTACATGGCAAGAGTTGAAGGCAGAGCTGGTGAAAGCATACTGCAGATTGTAAGCCAGTGTCTAAAAACTGACTGGCCTTTCAAAGCAGAGGAAGAACTTGTCCAGTACTACAGAGTATGCAAAGTTTACATTGTTTGATGACAACTGTGTTGCTTGCAGAAGCTCATTTAGTTTTACAATGGGGGTAGGATATGTTGGGGGTAGGATATGTTGAATCGTTCATTTGTTCTGTTTTTGATTGCATGTCTGTTGACTATTCACGGTGCTGAATTCTGTGAGTCAAATTGCAGATATGGTTATAGAAAGACTGAAAGTATGCAGTAAATATCAGAAAACAGGTATTTTAAACTCATTGTAATAAAGCTCCTGTTCACAGACAGAACCTGGTGAGAGTTATCTCTGCATGTCTCCGAGGTATAAAACACAACACTCTCCAATATTTCAGTTGTGGAGTCAATGGCAAACGTATTAAAATTCATGACTGGACTGTAGGTGTCTTCAATAGAAAAGAGCTGGAAACCATGCTGATGCAAACTAGTGAACATTTATTGACTATTTACACTATTCACAGAGACAGACTTTGACGGGACTCTGTTAGAACCTTTTACTCTCAAGTTGCAGCTCATGTGATCTGACATTATTGATGATGCGCTCTCTAAATATTAACATGATAGCCATTAACCCTTTAATAGCAGTGAAGGAAACCTGGAGAGACAGAGAAATTACACCGTTTTTGTAGATCTATGGTTTTAGTAAGATTTGTAGTAAGCACTTCTGTAGATTTAACTTCAGACGCATCAATAACAGGGATTTGTTCTACAACAGTTACCATGGCAATAAGGAGAACTTCTGGACTTGGTTTTTCATTGTACAAAAGAGTTGCTTCATCAAGATGTTGTTGTCTGTCATTGGTGTCTTCAGCAGAACGAACAGACAGATTCATATCTTTATCATCCTCAATCATATGCTGATCCCCTTCAGCAGAGTTACCTGGGCTGCCATCATCATCATTATTGTCATCGTCATTACCACCTTCATCCACACTGTCTTCAAAAAGTAAAGCCAGGTTCAGGATCTCCTCCTGTGACAAATCATCAGTATCAGTGGCACCCCAGGTATCATCGTCCTCCAACGCTTCCAGGAAGAGTAAGTAAAGGTCTAGAATGTCATCTTGCAGCTGGTCACCTTCATCCTTGATGCAACTGTCTCTTGCTTCCTCCAGCCACACCTCGAAGAGAAATGAAAGATGCCCCCTCTTGTGGCGACTCTCAGCATTAATTGTTGGGCAGACTTCACCCTGATGCGTCTTTTCCTGCCGTAACACAGACGTGGAACAATGGCGATGACTGCACCCTCTGCAAACTGGTTCCATTTTCCAGCAGGCGTGCTGACAGTTCTATTGTTCATGAATTGAACCAAGCCGCTGGTCAGGAGGCCCAGGAAAGTTCCCTATCACCCTCAATGAATAGTCTGTCACACTTGTGAAGTTCGGTCTGCCAGGTTAACCGTACTACTTGGACAAAGTCAGGTCTTTTCTGGACTGGAACTGGTCTAACAGTTCTTCATCTATTACCCACACTGTGATGCGGCCTCCGATGAGCTCCTCTCTCAATGTCCCATTTTCCGAGTAATACTCATGATATTTTATGAAAGAATCAATATTCTCATGCAGTTCTTGGCTGCACCAGTTGAATTTTGCCCAGTCTATTTTAGTATTATGTCATTGACTAAAGTAGGAATTGAAGTCTTTGATGACCACTTCATATTTGACAGTTTCTTCATCAACGCCTTGCCTTCTTAAAATGTCATCAATATAGCTGCTGATTGCATAAAGGAGATGACTGACCTGATCCCTATCTGGTTTCTGAGTGAGTCTAGAGGCAGTCTGTTATCAACTGAATCAGCGACGCCAGTTTCTCCAGTGACTGTGACCCTCCACAAGGTTCAGGCGCTGAGGTAAAAACTTTCTCCACAGCTCTGTGCATTTGTGGCCAGCTGTCATAGGGGCTCTGGTAACAATTTGTGGCTCCATTTACTGGGCCCTGCTGCGTTGACAGCTTTTTGCATTCTGCCTATCTTAGGGTCGACCAGGGTCAATTAAAAAATGGTTTGCAGACCTCTGCCACCTTGTATTAATATCCAAATCAAGCTCTGGGTATCCTTGATAGAAGAGAGCGGGAAACAATGTTATTGTTAACTTGTGAACTTTTATTGACTATATTTATTGATGCTATTTACAGAGACAGATTGTAGCAGGATTCAGTGGGACCTCAACATTTTGGGTGGCATGGTGGCACAGTGGTTAACACTGTTGCCTCACAACGTCAGGGAAGCGGATTCAATTCTAGCCTTGTGTGACTGTCTGCTTGGAGTTTGCACATTCTCCCCGTATCTGCATGGGTTTCCTCCAGGTGCTCCAGTTGACCTCCCACAGTCCAAAGATATGCAGGTTAGGTGGATTAACCATGGTAAATGTATAGGGTAACGGGAATAGAGCAGAAGGGAGGGCCCAGGTGGGATGCTCTTTCGGAGATTCAGAGCAGACTTGATGGGTTGAATAGCCTCTTTCCACTCTGTAGTGTTTCTATGGTTCTATGGATTTCATTAGAACATATTTCTCTTAGTTTCCAGTTACATATGATCATACGTACTCCAGCTATTCGCAGTGTAGCGATTAACCCCTATAGTTCTGTTTTCCTCAGGTTAGCTGCTTAATCAACGACTTTCTCTCTATCATAAGCTCAGAGTGGGGATGTTTGCTGATGATTACGTATTCATAACTCCTCAGACATTGAAGTAGTCTATGTCTATAAACAGCAAAACCTGGACAATATCCAGGCTCGAACTGACAAATAACATTCACGCCACATGAGTGCCAGGCAATGACTTCTCCATCAAGAGAGAATTTGACCATTATCTCTTGTCATTCAGCGGTATTATAATTGATTAATCCCCCATGATAAACATCTTGGGTTTTACCATTGACCAGAAACTGAACTGAACTCATCGTATAAATACTGGGGCTGTAAAAGCAGGTCAGAGGCTGTGCATAGTGTGGTGAGTAACTCTCCTCCTGACTCCCTAAAGCCTGTCCATTGTCTATAAGGCCTCAATCAGGAGTGTGATGGGACACTCTCCACTATCTGATTGAGTGCAGCTCCAGCAACACTCAAGAAGCTCGGCATCATCCAAGATAAAGCAGCCCACTTGATTGGCATCCCTTCCACAACTCTCTCCATCAACGATGCACTGTAGCAGCAGTGTGTACCATCTGCAAGATGAACCACAGGAGCTCACCAGGGCTCTTTAGGCAACACCTTGCAAACTCATAACCACCACCTTCGGGAAGGACAGGGGCAGCAGATGCATGGGATGACCACCACCTGGAAATTCCCCTCCAAGTCACTCACCATCCTGACTTAGTCAGGAAAGAACAGCAATATAGTTCAAAGGCTGGGTGAAAATCCTGGAACTCCCTCCCTAATAGCACTGTGGATGTTTCTACGTTACAGGGATTGCAGTGGTTTAGGAAGGCAGCTCACCACCACCTTCTCAAGGTCACTTAGAACTGGGCAATAAATGTAGGCCTAGCCAGAGATGCCCACTTCCCGTAAACAAATAAAAAACAAACTGGTGCTTCACCTAACTGGAGGCCATGGGTTCCTGGTCCTGAGTAAATCCCAAACTATATCCAGGTCAAGGGGAGAAAAGGAGCTGATTCTTCCTTTTAATCCTCTCCTCCAAGCAAGTGAGTGAATCTGGGCGTGCCTTAGGATACCTTGGAATTTCCTCCATACATGTTACCATGAGGCACAATGGAGGTCTCATAGAATCCCTACAGCACAGAAGCAAGCCTGCACTGACAATAATCCCATACAGATCCTATCCTCATAATCCCACATATTTACTCTGCTAATCTCCCTGACACTAAAGGGGAATTTAACATGTCCAATTAACCTAACCCACACATCTTTGGATTGTGGTAGGAAACTGGAGCACCCGAAGGAAACTCAAGGAGACACAGGGAGAACATATAGACTCCACGCAGACAGCAACCTAGGGCCGGAATCGAACCCAGATCCCTGCTGCTGTGAGATAGCAGTGCTAAGCAATGTGCCAACATGTAGCCCTCAGCAGGTCCTGAGGTGAGCTTTGATCAGCACTCAGTAAAAGTCTTGAAAGTTCTTGAAAGCATTAATTAAATCCCACATTGCTTTCAGCAGAACAGATGCCCCTGCTGGACCCTTTCACACACACACGCACACTCTGCTCTCTCACATCTCTGTCTTGGAGAGGAACTCTCAGAATTATGCTTCCTAACTCTCCATCTTGCTTGGAGCAGATGTTGATGGGCAGATGAGTGTCACTGACTAGTGGGAAGTAGATGGGCCTGTTGCCTCAGCATTCAAGTGGACATTGTAGGGATGCACCATCCATGTCCCATGTTCCATCTGTCAGAATGGTGAGAGGTTTACAAGGGAGGTGCAAAGTGTGTCAAGCCTGAATTTGGTTATCTTATGTTACTGTTTAGAAAGGGCTAAAAGATTTGCAAATATCTGATGTGACTATGCAACTGGTTGAGGAGAAGTCTGTGCAGCACCCCATAAGGTGTAATGTGCAACAGTCATTTACCATGGCAAGCTTCTTCAAGATAATCAAATGTCTTTTTCATTTGGAGGATGGCCTCCTTATCGCAGAAACTATGATTTTGGCTGTCACTTCCCAGGCAGACCTGACAGCATTCTCCTGCCCCTCACATTCAAAATGGACACCCCCTTTTGCCATCACCTCCCTCAGCAAGATCTCTCTTGAAAAAGGAAAATGTCCTTTCTCCCTATGGAGATGAGTGGATTCCCAAAACATTGGTGGAAGCAGATTCAATAGTGAGAGGAAATTGGATATATACTCGGAAGAAGAAAGAAATATTCTGCTGTGGAAAACTGCTGAGGAGTGGGACCATTTGAATAGTTCTTTGAAAGAGTGGCCACAGATATGATGGACTGAATGGCATTCTTCTCTGCTATAACATTCAGTGATCCAATAAGATTATTATTTCCCTTTAGCCCATGGAGTATTGGAATAAATGCCACTGTTGATCATAATTCTGATTTGCGCAGCTATGAAATGTCACTGGAATTTGTGACCTGTTGGTTTTCTTTGTTGACAGAGAAATCCAGCATCATGAGATAGAAGTGGCACAGAGGTTAGCACTGCTGCTTCACAGTGCCAAGGACCCAGGTTCAATTCCCGGCTTGGGCCACTGTTTGTGCACAGTCTGCTCATTCTCCCTGTGTCTGCATATCCGGGTACTCCGGTTTCCTCCCACAGTCCGAAAGAAATGCCGATTAGGTGGCTTGGCCATGTGAAATTCTCCCTCACAGCACCCAAACAGGTGCTGGAATGTGGCGGCTAGGGGATTTCCACAGTAGCTTCATTGCTGTGTTAATGTAAGCTGACTTGTGGCACAAATAAATCAACGCTAAACTAGAAAACAATGTAATAATGCTTATATACAACCTGATGCATTTTCCATTTTCATTTAAATGGATTATAATGCCCCATTAGGTCAGAAGTCAAAACAGGGCAGTCATGTCAGGAAACAATGCCCATATCATTGTGGATTCTCCTGCACATAGAGGTTTTGTGGCTGATGCTAGATGTACCCATTTGCCTGTTGTACATGAGGAATTTGGGCTGCCGAGTGCTTTTCCCCATATAAATGCACAATATTAATTGAAGGGGAATTAAAATTCAGAAAGTACATGTAAGGAAGTATTTTGCATTGTTCTGATTGCATTGTTAAATGTAATTTAGTCACAAACGCAGTTCGATATTATAAAGATCTATACCATGGAAAAGCACCAGCGAGTGTAGATTTTTATAATGGAAGTATCTTCTAATTGTGCATAATTATAATTTTTTTCTGGAATTTTAGATTTCTCGATGCTAAAATGTCACCCTTAGTTACACTTAAAAATCTATAATTGTACATGATAAATTATGCATTAAGTAGGCAATTATACAGTCATAAGGACAAAAACAGGCAAATATTGAATAAAAGATAGAGGTGCCATAATTTACAGAGGAAAAGCTAATGAGTTTGGCACTATGCTGCTGGAAAGAATTTAAAGATGGTTGATTTGAATCTTCCCTCAGTCTTCCATCAATAAAACAGAGACATGGTGAAGTTGAAAGCTGATCTGGGAGAGTCATGTTTTTATAATTGCTTTCCACCCTCAGGCACTAAAAATCCAGAGGGTCCCCGTTGCTGGTGTTAATGCTAGCGCTGGCCAAAAGACCCAGTCAAAACCTCGATGCACCAATTAATTTGTTTATGGTTCTGATTCCTGTGTTGTGAACAATGAGAATGATTTGGCTTCATTTTAAATTATATAACCTGATTGAAGACGATAGTGGCAGCAATATTATCCTATAATGCCAGGGAAATGGGGCATTATGTTGAAAAGGGGCTATTGTTTGCTTTGACTGTATTTTGCCCTTAAATGTGTCATTTACCTTTTTGTTTCAAGTCAGTGCATTTTACCTTACTTCTGGCTGCTTAAATCCTCCAGCCTGCAGACAGAATTTTGTGATTTTCTTAGATTTATGCTTTGATGCCGATTCCAGCGGGCTCTCCGCCCCCACCCCTACCCCACAAGTTGTTTCTCTGATGCATAGTCATTGATTTAACTGCAAAATCATAATCTTTGTACTTATTTGAAACATAAATGTCATCCGGAGGAGTCAGTGGTGAGTGTGGTAAGCACATTCAAACATAACCCATGTACTGAAATGCCATTTTTAGGTTAAGGCATGATTTAAAGGAGACACAGTGCAAGAAGGAATTAGGAAAATAAAGCAGTGTAGAATAGGAAATAACACATGAAAGAAGACAATTATAATTTAAGGGAAATGTTACCTTCTTGCAACAAAGGAAAGTGTCTGGTTTCTTGTCTGATTGTACCCAGAGGGATCAAAGGTGATTCTCCTAATTGTGATGTGGGTTTGAGGAGACAGTAATATAGAGTGCATTTTTGAAATTATCCAGAAAATTAGTTATTGCCAAAACTTTGATATGACCTATAGCCACAGCTATAATGGCTCTTTTTGAATTTCTTCTTAGTGTTTATTTTTGAGTGTCACAAGTAAGGCTTACATTAACACTGCAGCGAAGTTACTGTGAAAATCCCCTAGTCGCCACACTCTAGCACTTGTTCAGGTACACTGAGGGAGGATTTAGCATGGCCAATGCACTTAACCAGCACATCTTTCAGACTGTGGGAGGAAACCTACACAGACACAGGGAGAATGTAGATTCCGCACAGTGACCCAAGCTAGGAATTGAACCCAAGTCCCTGGCATTGAGAGGCAGCAGCGCTAACCATTGTGCCACCTTTTGGCGGCGCAGGTGTGTGTGACATTTTTTTCACTACACCCCTTTAAATTATATGAGTTAGTTATGTTTAAGGGACTGCACAATGTCAATGGAAAGTAGGGAGTTGCTGGCTTTCCCTTCAAGGATGAAGTAGATGCAGATTCCCTGAGTAGAGTTTGAACGTTGATCTGCAATAAGATCTAAATATTGTTTTCTTTATTTCTGTCTTCAGTTCTTAAGCAACGCCTTTACATTAATCCAGATACTGTTATTTTACTCTGCTCGGTCCAGCTGTGCTTGTATCGAGAATGAACGGGCTAATCACGAACTTTAAGAGAACGTGCTACTTCATGAGGCAACCAGTAGGAGGCACCCTGAATACACTGCCTGACTTCTGTTGTGCAGGAAAGCTTAGCAGTTCATTTTCTGGTGTCACAAGTAGGCTTACATTAACACTGCAATGAAGTTACTGTGAAAATCTCTGAGTCGTCACACACCGGCACCTGTTCAGGTACACTGAGGGAGAATTTAGCATGGCCAATGTATGTAACTATCACGTCTTTCGGATTTTGGGAGGAAAATGGAGCACCCAAAGGAAATCCATGTAGACACAGGGAGAACGTGTAGACTCCACACAGATAGTGACCCAAGCTGGGAGTTGAACCCAGGTCCCTGGCTATGAGGCAACAGTGCTAACCACTGTGCCACTGTGCTGCCCAGTAATTTTGCACCTAGTCATAAGTGGCTTGAGAATAATTTGAGATTTCCCAAGTAACTGATTCAGTTTCTAGCTCATTTTAATCTCATGCACTAGATAACAAGTTTCTCATGCTAGATGCACAGTTATTGTGTTGTGACTGGAATTAGACACCAGATAACAAAAGTGTTAACCTTCCATCCAAGTTAACCAAATGTTGCCCGTCATTTCCACATTCTGTGAACTTTCCATAGGTTGGAGCAACGATTCGGAGGTCAAGCAGTCTGATGTGTTTCACAGCTTTATTTTATGTCCAACAATACAATGAACTACCAATCATCTGCAGTGACTTTTACCAACAATTTTCATATTTTTACAGAATAACAGAAAAGTTGAAAGCAGGAGGACTGATCTTCAAACAAGGACAAAGGGAAAATACTGCAGGTACTCAAAATCTGAAATAAAAGCAGAAAATGCCAGAAGTGCTCAGCTAGTCAGGTAGCATCAGTGGATAGAGAAACCAGTTAACAGCAGTGATTTTCACGTCTCCTTATGTGTAAGAATGGAGGACTCAATTCCTACCCCCATTCCTGTCTCTGGTCATTTTTGCCAACACAAAATAAAAATGCAGATGTTGAGCCCATGCAGCACTTCACCCACTGAAATTCTGATGGAGTCAGACCATGGAATCATGAACTAGTAAGAACTAATGACCTGTATAATGACACTGGAAAGTCTTTAAAATGCTCATACAGTTTGATAAATGATTTAAAAATTGCTTTGAAAAACATTGACTCCTTATACATTCTTATAATACTGTTAATCAAACACAGGCATTCAAAGTTGTACTATAAGTATGATTGAAGAAACTTCAAATATACATACAGGCATTGAAAAAGCAAGTCAAACTATATTACAAGCGAATAGATCTATCAAAAAAACAATGCCAGCAAGCCCCTTCTGCATGTTGAATTGATTAGTCAGTCTTGGAGCTCAGCTAAGCATTCATAATGAGGTCATCTGGAAAAACAATTATCTAGTCATCTGTTCAGCATCACATTGCAATACAATTGCCAGATATTCTCATTGTAAATACTTGGCTGAGCTCCACAAATGGATAAGGAACTCAGTAGTGGTTGTTTACACAACTTGAAAGAGACTGTTAGCTTTGGTTAACTCACAGTATAAGTAAATCTTTATTTAAATTGTTTTTTTTCAATGGCTTTGTAATAACTGGACAAGTAATACAGAGGCCCAGGCTAATGTTCTGGGGCCATGAGTTCAAATCCCACCATGGGAACTGATGGAAATTAAAATCAATTAATTAATAAATTCAATTAATTCTTGCATCTAGTACGTAGTATTTATACTCATCTCAGTAATGGTGACCGTGAAACTATAATTAATTTGTTGTAGAAATCTGTTCATTAATGTCCTTCAGGGGAGGAAGTCTACCATCCTTACCCAGTCTAGCCTTTGTGTGACTCCAGGTCCCCAGTAATGGGACTTGTAACTTCCCCCCTGAAATTGCCAAAAGAGCCATTTAGTTCAAGGATAATTAGGGATGGGAAACGTTTGCTGGAGTTGTCAGTGATACCCACATCCAATGAAAGAATACAAAGAAAATGAGAATGTAAGAGAAACAAAGTTTTTCAAAAGAATTTTGCTTCATGCATATTTCATGCCAGTGTTATTATATGGCTCATTGATTGTACATCTGGCTGAGGGGGCTTGGAAAGGACATTGGGGCATGAAGGGAGCATAGGAGACATGAGGGGATAAGGCAAGTTTGAAGGGTGAGATCTAGGGGCCTAATAACCAACATGGTCACTGTCTCAGTAAATGCAGGTGGGTTTTGTAACCTCCCATGACCTTTGGATGAAAATATGGTGGTAGCACTGCCAGGATGGAGGTGGGATCATGGAGACTGGAAAATTCCTGACCCTCAATTTCTGTTTCAAAGGCAAAACCCTGGCCCAATGTTTCTGTTAGGATGAAACCAGTTCACCAGTTCCGACTTGTTGGGCACAAACTGGTGATGTTAGCTCTGTTTCTCATTCTACACATACTTCCAGATCTATTGAGTAATTCCAGTATTTTCTGCAATGATCTCCAAGCGAGGCATTTTGTTCAACAATAGCAACTTGTATTTATGCAGCACTTTAACTGCAGTGGAATATTCCCCATACAGAAGAGAATCAGACAACATTTGACATTGAGCCCCATAAAGAGATACAAAGACAGCTGACCAACAGCTTTGTCAAAGGGACAGGTTTTAAGGAGCATCTTAAAGGAGAGGAGAGAGTTAAAGAGGAAGACAGATTTACGGAGGAAACTTCAAAGCTTGGGCCTAGCCAGTTGAATGGCATGGTGATGCAAGCAAGGGTAGAGGGCCAGAATGGTGGAATGCAGAGATTTCAGAGAGAGAGAGACATAGAGGGATTTAGACACAAGGATGAGAAACTGTTCTATTATTTAATAAGCTGAAACCTAGAATGAGTTGTAATACTTTTTCGAAGTATTGACTTGTAGAGCTACATGCTAAATATTCAGTAAGGTGGAGGTCAAGGTATTTTGTTTCTATGTTCCTTCATAAGATCAGTGCTGCCACTATAAATTCCAGAGCTTATTGTTTGAACTGCCTAGTATCAGGATTTTCTTGTCTGCAGTTAAAATAGCGTCAACTTCAAGAAAAATATTCGCAATAATTTAAATTCTTAATGGTATTTAATGCTATGCTCCAAGATGTCCTATAAATTTATAAAAATTTGTTCTCTTTAATTACATTTGTAAATTTTATGCTTATGAAAGTGAAAGATGTCAATACAAGGGAATGGAACAGTTTGCTACACATAATGAACGTTGAATACTTCCAGATCAGAAGTAGCAATGAGGTACCTGCAGGTTCTAAATATAAAGCAATGACATATTGGTATTGTCACTGGACAAGTAATCCAGAGACCCAGGATAATGTTCTGGAGACATTGGTTCGAATCATAAAATACCTACAGTGCAGAAGGAGGCCATTTGGCCCATTGAGCCTGCACCATCAACAATCCTACCCAGGCCCTATCCACATAACCCTTGTATTTTCCCTGCTAAACCCCCTAACACTAAGGGACAAATTAGCATGGCCAATCAATCTAACCCACACATCTTTGGACTTTGGAAAGAAAATGGAGCACCCAGAGGAAACCCATGCAGACACGGGGCAAATGTGTAGACTCCATACAGACAGTAACCTTAGCCGAGAATCGAACCCAGGTCCCTGGTGCTGTGAGGCTGCAGTGTTAACCACTGTGCACCATGCTGCCCTGAATCCCACCACAGCAGATGGTGAAACTTGAATTCATTAAGAATCTGGAATTAAAGGTTTAATGATGACCATTGTTGATTGTTGTAAAAACCCATCTGGTTCTTCTTACCTGGTCTGGTCTACATGTGACCCCCAGATCTAAAGCACAGGAAGGTGGTTGACTCTTAACTCACAAAGGCAATTAGGGCTAGGCAATAATTGCTGGCCCAGCCAAAAAGACATGGTCGTGCGCCTGTTTGGATGAAATGGGCAATTTAGAGTTAATTCTTGTAGCATTGTGGCCTTCTTTGTGCTGGGGAATCATCCCTGCCAGTAATTTTGTTTTGGTCTGCTAAACTCATTTCACTTAGATCCCTCACTGTTGTCAGAGGGCGGAAACTTTCATCCTACCATTTTGGACCAGTTTCAGGAAACTGCGCCAATACATGATAAATGTCCTGAAATAAACTAAAGGTCCCATTGTATTCAAGGCATCTGCAGACAGATGATCAAACAGGGCAGTTTCAGCAGAGAAGGCTGAGAGGGGACCTGATCAAGGTATACAAAACTTTGAGGGATAATAATAAGGGAGATAGGAAAGAACTTTTCCCCTTAATGGAGGGGTCAATAATCAGGGGACATATATTTAAGGTAAGGGGGAGGAGATTTAGAGGGGATTTCAAGAAATAACTTTTTCACCCAGTGGATGATGGGGAACATGGAAGTCACTGCCTGAAAGGAAGATAGAGAGGGGAACCCTCCTAACATTTCAGAAGTATTTCACATGAACCTTTGAAATGCCATAGCGTACAAGGCTATGGACCAAATGCTTGAAAATTGGAATAGAATGGGTAGGTCTTTGATGGCTGGTACAGACATGACAGGCTAAAGGGCCTCTTTCTGTGCTGTAAAACTGTGTGGCATTGTCTCATAATTTGCTGGAGCATCAGACTCTGACTGAAAAGTGGTGTTTATCTCTCCAGATGCACAGTTGTGTTTTCAGACCAGATCCTCTGACAACCTGCCAAAGAAAATTGGTTTATGCCTTCACAATGGTGAGACAGGACCTGCTAGAGCCAGCAGGGCTGGCTCCACAGAGATCGGGGCATTATCTTAAAAGGGTGCTTCACTCAGCACTGAATAATCTCCCTCCTACTCTGATTTCTCCCCCCTCCCATACATAGGGGATTCCAAGAAGCATGGGGTGATCCCCCAGCCCCACAACCACAATTTGGGGGTACTTATTTCCTCCCCCAGTACCCTGCAGTGTCGGAGGCAGGCTCCACCCTCTCTGTCCCCTGGCCCCAACAAACTGAAGTCTCAGGGGCACTATTCTGCGCACCCCCCCCCCCAACTCCCACCACTGCCATTTCAGGGACACTCTCTCCCCTCTCACAGGCATCAGCTCTCCAACACATATAAGGAGAACCCATCTCACAGGGCTCTCCAGAGGGCCTATCCCTGTCACTGCTACCTGGCAGAGGTTGACATTTCCAGGCTAGCACTGCCAACTTGTGCCAGGAGCAGTGCCAGGACACTGCCCAGGCATGCCACTTACTCTCAGGGATATGCTTGCTCTGGCAGCCCCGGTAAGATTCCCTCTATTGTTTCCACAGCATGGTGGCACAGGGTTTAACATTGCTGCCTCACTGTGCGATGGACCAGAGTTTGATTCCTGCCTCGAGTCACTGTCTGTGTGGAGTTTGCACTTTCTCCCTGTCTCTGAGTGGGTTTTCTCCGGGTGCTCCAGTTTTCTCCCACACTCCAGGGATGTGCAGGTTAGGTTGATTGGCCATGCTATATTGACCCTAGTGTCGGGGGATTAGCAGGGTAAATGAGAGTTATGGGAATAGGGCCTGGATGGGATTGTGGTTTGTATAGACTCAATGGGCCCAATGGCCTCCTTCTGTACCGCAGGGATTCTATGATTCTCTTCGCAAACCTGTTGTGAAATTTGCCGATGTGACGTCGCATGGGCAAGTTTTTAGTATTTTGTAAAGGGGGAATAATGTGGAGGGGAGGCCATTTTAACATACATATATATCTCGTGACATCACAGGCAAGAAGTGGGGGATATCTGGAAACAAGATTTTGCTGGTGGGAATTGGGTCTTCCAACTCTTGCGTGATTTTGTGCCCACATCGCTGTTCTCACTCATGGCAAGCACGTGTAAAATCACTCTATTATGCAAGTCCTGATTCACTTTTTATACATTAGCCTTGACTCAGTGACTGTGTCTCAGGTTGTTTATTTGTTAAATAAATGCAAATTGTGTTTATGCATTATTCTCCATCAAATTCTAATTATAACTATTAGTAAAGTCGGTTTGAGTTGGTACTATCTCTAAGATAGAAGTTCATTAAAGCTCCTTTTTAGAGACTTTAGCACCTGATCCCAACAAAGACACTGGTGGAGCACTGAGTGTCTTTCAGATACGATGTTCAACCAAGACCCTGCCTCAGTTTATATTAAAGATCACGTAACACTATGTTGAAGAAGAGCAGGGATTTTCAGCCTCTCAACCAACATCGCTAAAACACAGGTCATTGTCACAATGTAATTTGCGGAACACAACTGTACATAAACTGGCTGTTGCATTTCCTACATTGCAACAGTGATTACAGGAGGGATTTTATCAGACCTGCAAGAGCAAACGATGTAGTCTGCGGGATGAGTGAATTAGGGGAGATGTAAAATTTTGTTTATCTCTGCTGGGAGTGATCTTGGACTATGTTCTTTACAATACGTAGAACAGAGGGCCAGCTGAGTCTACAAGTTCAAGAGTGGTGAGTAGAATACCGGACACTGATATTAACATTCAATAAAGAGTGAACACCAAAACACATTGGCTGCAATTCTCCCAAAAGCGCTGAATTGGCAGGAAAACTGTTCTAGATCTGGACTGTTTTCTCAGTTTAGCTTCTCACCTGAATCTCTGCACTCTGAGCACTGCAGAGGTCCCAGTCATGAATATCAATAAAAACCCAGGGGAACGACGCCTATTTGCACCAGAGTCTGACAACTCTGGAACTCTGAGCATGTGCAGTGGTCCCGATCTGTCAGTCTCCCCATTTGCTAGCCAGCTCAATCGCTGGCCAGCCCGGGATCCCCTCAGTGTTGTCCCTTCAGCCCCCACAACACTTCCGGGGCCCAGCCGTAACACCACCCCCCCCCTGCCCCGGAGTGCCCTGATGTCCAGCCCAGCCTCCCAGCAGGGGTGATTCCCCCCACCTCCCTTATCTCAGCAGACCCACCCCCCTCCACTGCTGCCCCACCCCCCGGGAAGCAGGCCTACTCCCTAGCCCGCCCCAATTGCTGCCCTCCCTCCATCCCAGACCGATCGTAATGCAGAGTGGCAATGGGACCCGTTCCCCCATCCCTACCAATCACATATAGGCCCCACCCACAAAGGCCCTGCCCCCTTGACACTGCCCGATGGGCAGTGTGAAGATGCTGCCTTGGCATGGGCACTTTGCCCCTTGGGCAGTGCCAGGGGCACAGGCTGGCACTGTCAGGGTGCCCGTGCCCTCAGGGAGGCACCGATTGCCCCCCCCCCCTTCATTCTGGCAGGGTTTCCTGCTAGTTCTCCGAACATGGGGAGCTAATCTAAACCCTGCCGGAATGAAGTATTTTTGGCTGGGTGGGAGATGATATTGGGACTGAAAGTTCCCTATGATTAGATTTAAAATACATTTAAAACATATTAAAAACAGATTCAAATGTCTTCCTGCTGGTTTCCAGCATAGTCTGACCGGCGACTGTTCTCTAGGTCTGGGAGGTACATGTGCAAATCTTGGACCAATTCTGATGACTCGCATCTCCCACCACGACCCACCAGAAAAGTTGTGGGTTGCGATGGGAGAATCGCGGCCATTGTTTCTTCTACAGAAATGTCCCTAATACCCGCGTAACCTTCAAAGCATGCCAACCATGAGGCCTGCCAGGACACTTAGCTTTCTGACTAAGCTAGTCCCAACAAATAACGATGATGCGCATATGAATAAAGGTTTTTAAAATTATTTTCCAGGGTGCTGGCACTGCCGGCTTGGCCAGAATTTATTTCCGATCCCCTCATTGCCTTTGAGAAGGTGGTGGTGAGCTAATTTCTTGAACGGCTGCAGTATTTGACATGTAGGTGCACCCAAGCTACTGTTAGCGAGTTCCAGGATTTTGTCCCAGCAACAGTGAAGGAATGGCAATATAGTTCCAAATCAGGCTGTTGTAGCAAGGAGGGGAATGTACAGTGAAGTGAAACCCATGCAACATAAATTATTTACAAGTGGAATTTAAGTATAAAACATCAAGTTTATTTATTAGTGTCACAAGTAGGCTTACATTCACACTGCAATGAAGTTACTGTGAAAATCCCCTTGTTGCCACACTCCGGCATCTGCTTGGGTACACTGAGGGAGAATTTAGCATGGCCAATGCATCAAACCAGCATGTCTTTTAGACTGTGGGAGGAAACCAGAGGACCTTGAGAAAACCCACACAGCCACAGGGAGAACATGCAGACTCCGCACAGACAGTGACCCAAGTTGGGAATTGAACCCAGGTCCCTGGTACTAGTGGTTAGCACTGGTACCAGAGATACCAGTGCTAATTACTGTGTTACCGTTCTCCCTTTGTGCTCTCAGTAAGTCTTATGTTATTGGTAATGGTGTTGGGCAGGGTGGGCAGGGAGGTCTTGGCCATGGCATAAAAGATCACCAATCAGTCGGGAGGTTCTTTTGTAGATCACCTGTAGCTGCAGTTACCAGCTCTTGGTGAAGTTCCTGTATCTGCCACCAGCACTTTAAATTTTAATTATAAATGTGTGGAAAATAGGAAAAAGGAACAAAGTGCATACTCCTGGTTCTGCTGCCGTGATTGGTGCTTCACTTACAAAGTACCGCTCCACTCTTCTAAAGCATTTTATGAATTGTAAAGTGCTGGGGGACATCTTGAGGTAGTAAAAGGTGCTATACAAATTCAGGTCTTTGTTTTTTCTCATATTTAATTTATAGGATTAAATCATTGCTTTACATTATAAATCATCTCATCTCAGAATCTGGGGCGGCACCGTGGTTAGAACTGCTGCCTCACAGTGCCAGGGACCTGGGCTCAATTCTGATCTTGGGTGGCTATCTGTGTGGAGTTTGCACATTTTCCCCATGTCTGTATGCATTTCCTTTGGGTGCCACGGTTTCCTCTCACCGTACAAAGACATGCTTAAAAAAATGTCCCTTAGTGTCCAAAGATGTGAATGTTAGGGGGATTAGAGGGGTACATACATTGGGTTATGGGGACAGTGCCTGGGTAAGATGCTCTGTTGGAGAGTGAGTGCAGATTCAATGGGACAAGTGGCCTCCTTTTGCACTGTAGGTACAGAGTGGCTTACTTTCGTGTGTTGGTTTACTCAGTGCCCACACAGGCCCAGACTAGCAGTTTCCTGATAGATCAATGGATATTTTTCAGACGCTGACCTGCAAATTACCCATTTTACTGAATTCAGGTTCAAAAACTTGCGTTAGTGGGTTGGGAATTCACAATCTCCAAGTTTTTCACTATAATGATCATTATTGTGCCTCCAGTGAAATGGTTCACGTTAGGTCCTAATATGAAATTGGGAGGTGTAAGGCTTCATCCGAGTACTGGGAAGTGAATTTGCTGATGCTGCTATGCATAGTACAAAAAGCAAGTAGCTGTGAAGACATAGTTGTGAGCAACATTTTCTTCTAACAATCTTCAATGGCCCCTCGATTCATAAGCTCAGGACTCTTCATGCTAAAGGTCACCACTCACTTCCTCTCACACTACCCACGATGGTTAGGTTACTCCTGGATGATAAAAGCCGTGTGGGACATTTTCACCTCCTGACTGCCTGAGAAAAAAAGGAATAACTAACGGGCCAAGGAAATTCTGAGAGGAATTTGGGACAACCATTTGCCTGCATGTTTCTGTTTTCAGGCAGGCCTTTCAAAGAGCACACAACATGCCCACCTGCCTAAAGCAGGCAAGCTACACTTCAACAAATGCAATTTGGGATCCTACCAAGGCTGCAGTACCTTGTTTTTAATTTTCAAGGCAAAATGAGTGGGGTTTGTAAGTTCTAGTTTTTCCTGACATTCAGTCATCTGTGAATGTGCCATTTGAGGCCACTCATAAAAGATATTTGTTGAAAGAATTTTGTGTGGATGCTCCTCTTGGCCTCATGAGAATCTGCCATGCCATTTGGCACTCACTGTTCACTGACAAAATGTGTGAATGAGCTCCAAACCCCAAGAAGGTTGAGGCTTCGGGCAGTGGCCTGGGACTCACGCCATGGACATATGATAATAAAGCTCCCATTTTGGACTCCAATTGAAAATGCCTCTTGCTGTGTCAACTATAGTTTGTGGCTAAACACACACTCCTCTGGTGATGAAATCCTGGAGGCCATCAGAATCGAGCCAATGTCAATACTTAATTAATGTGAACCTTTTAAAGTTTAACTTTCGCCACTGGCGCGCTGCTTTTTAAATGAGTTCTTTCCTATTTTGAAGTTAACATTTTTGGTCGATTCAAACTATGAGGCCAAAAGGAACCAGCTGGGCCAAATTAGTTAGAATGTAGAACATAGAACAGCGCAGCACCCTTCAGCCCTCGATGTTGTGTCGAGCTTTGTCCAAACCCAAGATCAAGCTACCCCACTCTCTATCATTCTGGTGTGCTCCATGTGCCTATCCAATAACCACTTGAAAGTTCCTAAAGTGACCAACTCCACTATCACAGCAGGCAGTGCATTCCACACCCCAACCGCTCTCTGAGTGAAGAATCTACCTTGGATATTCTTCCTATACCTCCCACCATGAACCTTAAAGTTATGCCCCCTAGTAACAGCTACATCCACCCAAGGAAATAGTCTCTGCACGTCCACTCTATCTATCCCCCTGATCATCTTATAAACCTCATCATCTTATAGTTGGTCAAAGGTGATCGGCCCCACCCTGCCACAGCCCACTGCATCACCCCACATGTCTTGACCGTGTAATGAAAAGAAGACTTTTTGGGTTAAGAAAGGAGAATTAGCACGAGCTTCTGCCCTCCTGCAAAGCAGTAAGTTGATAACTCTGACACACACACACATCACGCATTTGAGTGCAATCAAATGCAGGCTCCTGCAGGAAATCAAACATTGCAAGCACAGAGCATGAGGCAAGTGTTTTGCCACTGGGCCACCGAGTCACACGTTTTTATTTCTCTCTAATTTATTTGGACCTTTACACAAACCCCTAAAAAGAAAAGTTATTTACTTAAATTACAGAGATTGCCTGCTAATTCCACAGCTTTAAACCATGTGCTTTCTTTCTTTTCGAGTCAACTTTTTGCATTTTTTTTGGTAAATATTAACATTAATTAGCGATGAAGTGTCTGTCAACAAGGCAGAGTTAGCCTGCAGGAAACAGCCTCGCTTTGATTCCGATTCGCATTGCTATGCTGAGCTGTGTTTTGCTCTCCTTAAGTGGGCCTTACCACCTATGAAATGTGTCTGGAAACTGCCTCTGCAGATGGTCTGGAATGTTTTTGCAGGAAATATTACTTAAACGCTGAAAGATATCACGTTTCTTGTAAAGAAATGAAAATCTGGATTTAATTTGGCTTTTTTTTCATAACTTTGGAAAAACTAGTTAATATGGGGCAGAATCCGCAGATTGAGAAGGGTTAAGTGTCAGGAAAAGTTACATAAAATATTATGAAAATAAAGTTTCAGTAACAAAAAGCAGTCTGTTGAAATAATTTATTTACACTCCTTTACCATTTAAAATTGAAAAATATTTTTGCAACACAGAACAGCTTACTGATCTCTGTTAATGTTGAAGAATGTTAATGGTATATACTGGCGAGCAGTGAAAAGTGTCGCCTGCTAACAGCCATCTTCCTGGCACAAGCCTGCTATTGCCCAGCTGGGAATCTGCTAAGGACTCCTTTTTTTTCCTGGACAAACATAGCTTCACCTGCCCTCCAAATCCCTCCTTGCACTTTCTTCCCAGCCCTCCCAGCTGAGCTATGATAATCAGGTGGAGGACACAAGGTAACACTGACTAAATCAGCCAATTACGCCGGAATAGTTTGCATCCCAGCAACATTTTGTATTTCTGCGAATGTGTGAAATGCAAAATGTGCCCTGCAGCAAAAATGACAGCAGCCATGTACTGGCTTTGTGTCAACAGACTTGCAGAATGGCTGATGGGTGATACTGATGCATACATATGTGTGTGTGTGTGTGTGTGTGTGTGTGTGTGTGTTTGTGTGTGTGTGTGTTTTTATGTGTGTGCTTTTCTGCTGAGAGAAGTCACTGCATAGGTCTTTGTGGCAGATGGGAGAGGGTAACTGGGATTGGCTAATCCCAAATCTGCATTCTTCTTCCTCACAGCGATGAGGGAAGATGGAGCCAGCTGTCAGATGGAAGGCTTTCATGGTCCCTTGCACAGAACAGCTGCACAGGCCCTGCCTGCTTGGTTCTAAATTATTAAACATCTTTTTAGTTTGTTCCAGCTGCAGGCATCAGTGTGTTTATACAGCCTCTGTGCATTTTACATACGATTTCTACTCCCCTCCTCTCATCAAAATGCTGTTTGTAAAATCCATTATCCCATCTGTGCCCCAGTTTGGCCAGACAGCATAAGACACATCCTCTGCTATTCTCCTTCGATGACAATTTGGGAAGCTGAAGATGATTTCAGTGACTGACTTTGGGGGGTTTGGTGTTTTGCCTGCGTTTACAGTACCACCTGTAACTGATGGTGTCAACTTGGCGGCTCAGCAGTACAAGAGTGTAATAAGGATCTTTGCAAGTAAGATCGCATCCTTGGAAAGACATCTTTAAACAAGACAGACCCTTTCTGTCTTCAAGGATTTTTCTAAGCCATCTTGGGCAGGTTTAAATAATCTATTACTGGCAGCTTCTCTTCCCCAAAGACTCCTGTAGTGGTAATGCTATTATTACTTCACAGATCTGTGAATATTTACAGGCTAGGAGCATAGCCATAGCTATACAATGTTTAAATATAAAGACTTTTCAGACAAGGCTTTCAGCTTCAGTTACATTCTGCCACAAAAGATCGCCTACCTTTAACCCCATAAGTGCTTGTCACATCTACTTTCAATTAAAATAAAGTGGCTCAAAGCTGCTCAAAGACAGCTTTGAAAGCAGAGAAAATAAGGCAAACGAAATACTTTTAATAGCAGCAATTTGCATGCTAATTTACTATATTCTGTTAGTCATGATAGTCTAATTATGAACTTTAACACCAGGTTACCAGATGGGAAGGGATATTTCATGTGACTATTGGCCTCTCCTATTTCAATTAATGGTTCTCATTTTGCATATTTCATATTGGCGGTGTACAAAAGCCAACAATTCAGAAATCAAGAATAATTTTGTGACCTAATTACAATAGCATTAGCTACCTTCAATCCTCTTTTTTTTAAAGGTGCTATTAAAGATTTATATTAACTTATAAATTTATCTCACCATCTGTTTGGGAGAGGGGGGAGGAAATTGTGGATTGGATTTCAGTATTAATTGCAGATTTAAACAACAAAAAAAATCCTACTGAACAGTGGATTGCACATAATGTCAAACATTCACAACCTGGATTAGCTAAAATTTCTAATTGTGAAATAGAAATGTAGACAATGTGCACAGCACTAAGCATTTCCATTCTCTAAATATGCATTTTTAGTGGCACGTTGTACTACAGTCGTTGAATGGTTAAAATATTAAAATGTGTAGCAGAAGGAAATGTTTATATTGCACATAGTCGTAAACAACAGTTCTATAAATACTGCAGGAATCAGAGTATTGACTTTACAGTTCAGAATGGCATTTTGAAACTGCGTATTACTGAGTAAACATGCACAACAAGCCAGATCTGGATATTATTGTACATATAGTATGTATAGTTAACATTTTGAATATCGGGGATAAATTCAAGCCTTGCTATGCCACAGTAAAACTGAATAATATTTTTTACTTTACTTGTTAGTTCTGCCATGCCTTCTGATTCTAATTGTTGAATTCATCAAAAGGTGCACAGTCTTTTCATGTGACAATGCATTTTCTTTTCTACACCGAATGAGAAACCATTCCTCTTGGTTTATAAACAACAAGGGTTAAAATAGCTTAAAAGAATGATTTGGGCAGCTTTAGTGTCTTTGTAAAATTTAGAAAGGTTCTTTTTTTTTGTATACATATATATAAATCCAATTTTGTTGTTAGGAATCTTAACCTTAACAGCATCAATTTTATGTAGCGCATGTAATTGCTAGAAAGAAGCAGCCAAAGACTTAGCAGATTTCAAGGGAATAATGTTCATTTCCTGCTAATATGCTGTGCTTGGAGACTGAAAAAGCTACGAAGCTGCTCATAACTGAATCTATGTACGGCGAGGAGAGTTACTGGCACTATCTGTACATGTAAGTCCTATAATAAGATATGTTTGGTTGTTGGTGTCCTTCAGGAATATTCATTAATATCTCATAAGAAATCAAAATGATTGAAAAATGAAGTTGCCAGTATATCTTTTATTTCTAGATTTTTTTTGTGCAGTGGAATCAATTATTCTACATGGAAGTCGAATACACCATAAGTTTGTTCAATGGTCCATATATTGCGGGTGTTGTCATGAACTGGTGTCCCAAGGCGTTGGCTTTCAGCTTGCAGACCATCACCGCAATAGCATTTTTTTTCTATTCAGAGAAAGGCGTCTGTTTTGCTAGCAGCCTGCTTATGGTGATGCGCAGTGAACTGCAGCTCTCGGCATCTTGGGAGACTTACAGCATCAGCACAGGCTATATTCGCCACTGTTGTAAAAGATGCATGTTCGTCAAAAACAGAATTCTGAAATCCAAACTTTGATGATTTTTTTTACGGCGCGCTGTACCCAGCCCAAATGTGCCATTTATTGTGTTGTGACATTAGTCCCAACTTGATTGCTTTGTAGCAAATGTATGTGCTGCATCTGATGGTAAATCAGGCCAAAGGCTTCATCACAGCCCGTGGTGCCAACAGTTGGTTGGCCGCGCTTGCGGAGATATTTAACAATTTTTCCATCGAGTCACTTGGAAAGGTCTTCTCACTTTACCAACTCTGTTAGCGGGGTGAAAACTGTAGGCAAATCGGGCTTTGATTTCATCCCATTGTCACTTTCTTCGAGGTCCATTTTAATCGAGGGACAACAAGTATATCATTGTGTGAATGAATGAAGCTTCCTTGCTGGCTTTTCTATTGGTTGGTATTGACCATGTGGTGCTATCAGTCAAATGCTTAATGGTGAACAGTCATTGTTAAATGAGCAGAAAGATGCCATTGAAATTCACAGTGCTGGTAATGTTGCCTTACTGAAGGAAGCATGTTTTATTCTCTGCTCTTGTCTCTTTCTTTACTTTATTCCCACTTGGCGGATCAACCGTTTCTTTTGCTGGGTTTTCCTGAGATCAGTGCTGAGTTGAACTGATATTTTCTGCTAGTACTTATTATTTCCTCATTTCAACCTAATTCATCATGAGCAATGCCACAGGACATCCATAGTAATTCTGCTTATTAAAAGTGTAGATTATTTTAGTCCACTTGGATATGTTGCATTTATTAAGTCATATACTGGCTGAGGCGTATTTGAATTGTAAAATTTGCCAGAGTAAATGAAATATTGAACTAGATCTGTATCCGAGAAAGGGAATGCAAAACAGAAACTCTTTTAATAAATCTCAAGAGGTAATCAATGTAAGTCACATCAACGTGACATTGTCATAGAAGTACCTTAAATATTCAAAATCAATTTGAAACAGCTCTCAAGTCATAACAATTTTCAGATTCTTTGAGGGGGAAAAAATACACACTATTTAACCTGAGTTGACAGATGCAGTAGCTTTTGATTGACAGTGCAGTTAGCCATTGAGGAGATGCTGTTGCTAGGAGGTTTCTGACTTTGATTATCCAAGTAGATTGACTTGAACGCTGTCAATCAACTAACTCCAAAAATGTTTCAAGCCATGGGGTTGGGGGGGGGGGGCGGTGGTATACAAAGATAAAGCTGCATATTTGCAGTCTGAAAATATATTGAGGTATTTTAATTGGAAAATAATTTTAATTTTATAAATGTTTTAGACAATACAATATGCTTGAGTAATTTTTGTAACATGAATTTAAATGTTATGATTGCAAAACATCGCCTTCATTTAATGTTGAAAAACTAAAGCTGTACTGTTAGATCCCACCATTCAATGTCCAGCTCCATTATATCAATTTACACTGCTTGGTTATTTTCACATACACAGACTCTTTTGTAATCACTTGTTCATTCACACACACAGCCACAATAACTGATTCACACATGCAACTATATTCTCAGCAATCTCCATTTTCACAAGGACTTATCTGTTAACTGAAGGGAAATTGAACTGCGCAGCCCTCGAGAGTCACACATAAACCTCATCCAGAGATATAACCGACATCACATCTGGAACTTGTTTTACTTACATTTACCTTGTGAAACTACAGGAAAGTGATTTACTTGCAGAAACGTGAGAAAAAAAAATTTCAGTATTTCATTTCCAAACAAAGTATACCTCCCTTCAGCTCCTCGATATTGCAGTTGCTAGAAGGAGTACAGCTATGCTTGAAAACGAACGTAGCTTAACCTTTGTGGAAAGTTGGATTAAATTTTTAAAAAGGTCTACTATACATCAGGCCCAAATAGTTAAAAAGAAAAATAACTTCCCTGGAAAATAATACGTAGAAATTCCCTCAATGCATACACAAAGTATGAATTTACGCCTTTATAATTTCACCTATCATGATTTAGCTTTGGTTTTCAGTAATTCTTCATTACAATACTCTAGTTTCATTGTAATATGCATTCTGTTGTGCCCTTAGTGGTGAATGCTAATTGGGGCCATTTTATATATACTCAAAAGGACCAGTTTAATACTTCTTTCCTTCTCATGATGCAAATAGTGATGAGTAAATGGTGTTGGGCATATTGTTTACTTGCTGTGTCCCTCTCATTAATGCAGCTATATAGATTGGGTACTTTCTTTTTTAAATAGACTGTATATTCCTGGAGGTTTGATGTGGAAGGCATCCAAACCCCAGTGGAACCAGTGGAAGGAGAACATCTGATCCATATCCACGTTCCCTAGCGGTATAGTGGGGAATGAGTCTGACTTTCCTAGGGATTTGGGAGGCTTGTCTACTTGCCTGAGGGATCGGGATCTTATTTTCTGTGTTAACATCATAAATATCCAAATTTTATGAGGTCTGCAGTCAAAACCCAATAGCTGATGCCTAATAACCCCTCACAAATAAAGAACTGTGCATGAGTCTCTGTAACATTTACAATCATTTGGTATAGTTCAAAAAAAATAGAGTTAGGGAACTGGATTCTAAATGCACATTCATTACAGTCAGCAAGACAATGCAAACTATGTTGGGTCCCGTGGTGGAAAGATTGCATTTTACACGATGGCGTGATGCAGCATTGATTGCCACAAGATGAATGTATGTGTTTAAGGCCTTCTGCTAGGCATTCACATGAGTGGCACCATCTTCACACTGCAGTATGGAGAGAAAGGCAGCACAACCTGCCAGCAGTTAAAGGAGCAATTCTTCTCCATCTATTCCCTTTCCTCATGCGCTTGTTGCCAAAAGAAATTCTCATACAAATGCTGAGGCCATTCGTTATTCCTGCCACAGACATTCTCGTTTCTCTAGCTTCAAATGGAAGTGGGATAACGGCTCTTAATCAATGTATTCATTACACTTTCTCAAAGGATGTCTGTGAAAGCATTTATGCTCATGTGAAAATACTGAGAAAGCCCTACAAGTTATACATCCATCTTGTGACAATCAGTATGAAAGGGACATTGCATTTTTCTGTAACATTTTTCATTCTGTTATGATACCTGGTGCAGTTTAATATAATCACCACCGTATTGAGGGAACACTGCATTGGAAGGTTACCCCTCAGTTGAAACATTAAATTGCATTCCTTCCTGTTTGGATAGACTCAAAAGATCTTGTGGCATCATTTGAAGTTCTCCTGGTGCCCCAGTCAACTTGCCTCCATTTATCAACCCTTCATTTCCAAGGTACTGATCATGTGTCTCATTCACTATTTGTGATGTTTTGCAATCATTCTGCTCAACACTATGCAAGTCAATGTTCAGCTGGGCAGGCATGGGCATTTAACATCTGCACATATAATCTGGTGTAACAAAAAGACTTTCCTTTAAGAATTTTAATTTACTGTTGGAAGTATTCAATAGTTTAATAACTGAAACAAAAGTGTACAGTGCTGGGAGATGGATGAGTGTTTAGTTCAGTGGTGATGCAAAGGTTGGAAACATTTTTTTGTTGTTGCAGTGAAACAGTGTCACCAATTGTTGATCGCTGATATAGAAATCCTGCCATGTTGAGGCCAATGCTCTACAACTCATCACAGAGGGATACAGTAAGGAAAATTATTTAGTGCTAGTGGTATTAGGGGCACTTCCAAGTTTTCCATAATAATAGATCTCATTCAGAGTTTGAAAGTCAGGACCAGCAGGCAATTGCTACCCCTAAACTTCTAATTTTACACTGAGTAGGCAAACTGTTGGTCAGTTATTGCAGCTCCAGTGGACAATAAGGCCAACATCATGCCATTATAATGACCAAAAAATTGATGGCAACCCAACTGCCAATTGAAAATCAGCCCCAGCAACTTACACCATCTTAGCTAGAGAAATCACCTTGCCACGCATAAGACTTCATTTCATCTTCACAATGAAAACTTCTTTCCCATAATTTCAAGTTGCCTCATCTTTTATTCCTTTATGGTGCAAGGACACACATTCATACACCTCATTGAAGAAGGTGTATCAATGTAGCTCTTTATCACATCCTCAAAAAATTCAGCAAGTAAACATACAGCCAAGTTGTATATCACAAAACCTCACAAACAGTGAATGAGATATATGATCAGCTTCTTGGCAATGAAGGGTTAGTAGATGGAGGCACATTGGCTGGGGCACGAGGAGATGCCTCAAAACCTTTTGAGTCTATCCAAACAGGCAGGATCGCAGTTTAATGTTTCAGCTGAGAGGTAACACACTTTCCATTGCAGTGGAACACTACACTAAAATAGGTTGTGTACTCAGCTTCTGGAAGGTCTTGCAACCCAAGACCATTGGAGGAGAGAGAGCTACTGAGTGAGTCAAACTGACATATAGGTACTGACAGAAAAGTCCAAATTGCCTCACAAAAGGAGGAAGATAAGTAGTTGCAATCCAGAATAGTCTTACTCTTCCTTCTTGATCGCCCTTTTTCCAGTATAATGATAGAAAGTGTTAATATGTGACATAATGCAGATGTGCGGCCCACATGGATGTGGAACAATAATCGTTCCTCAGTTCCCATTTATGTGCACATAATTTGCAAATAAGATGCAGTTTTGTTGCTTTAATTTAAAGGCCTTTTTGACTCAGTTTATTTATGCTTACATAAACTTCAGAGCTGATTCAGCAATCACGTTATGCTCGGCACAGCTTTCTGTCTGGCATATCTTCATGTGATATTTTGGAAAGTGAACAGGAACAGACCCAAGCTACTTCAACCTGATCTTCGCTGACAGTGATTATTTGAAAATCAAGGCACAGGGGCACAAGTAACAATGACCTACCCTGAAAAACACCCCATCCGCTCCTTCTGTCCAGTCACCATTGCACTAGCTGGCATAGACAAATTACCATGGACATAAGTGCAGATGCAAACTCTCCATTTATGTCTATGACAGCAGTGGAAATTGCTTTGTAATTGAGTGGAAAATCAACCCCACAATCTCTGCACATTAGGATGTATTGATGCATGTATACTCATAGCGTGGCTTTTTAGACACTGTCTTAAAGCTGTTTTCACTTTCACTCCATCATAAAGTAATAAAACTCTCATTAAAAGCTCATGCAGGGATTTTTAACTAAAGCCTGCTCACAGAGGCAACGACAAAAGTCCCGAGCAGGATCTGCTGTTTCTTTTGCAAGAAACATACATAACTTTATTACAAGCCACTTTTGGATGTGAATGAGTTGGGCCAAAGCAAGCCTCCCAGAAGATGAAGTGGTTGTAGTATAATTACTGATCTTTTAGCCCTCTGTGAGCAGGGGTGGTTTAATCCATGCATCGGTTACAATGTCACCCTGCTCCAGAGATTTTATCTGTGGCACTTGTACAATGTGCTTGTGGGAAACCTTGTATCCTCTTTACAAGAAAAGACTCTGGTATGACTAAAGGCATGCATTTGATGATTAACATCAGGTTTAAGAGGAAGTGAAATATTACCACCGTATGCTGTAGCATTATTGCATCCAAGTGCAAAGAAGCTCAAATTGGGTCCAGAATCTTTTGATTTCTTTAAGCACTGCACACATAAAACACATTTTAATAAAAAAAATTGCAAATTGTCAAAATATAATCATATCGGATAGTGGCTGATTTTTAATAGGCACTTTGAGCTCGTATTAATTAAACAGTCAGATTGACACCACATCTGTCTCCTAAACAAATGAAGTGAGATTCATCTAAACCACAGTGCGAACTTCTGAAATCAGTTATTAAGCTGCAGGTTTCTGTTTCATTTGCCTGCTTTTCGCTTTAAAGCATTCATCAGCCACGGAGAACACAATAATGAGATGAGGTCATGGAGCACCAGTTGTGCATGAAAGATGTGAAAATTTACTGCAAATGAGACAACAGCAGTAAATTCATTTTTATTCAAATTACTGTCATCGTACATTACCACTTTTCTTGTAAACATTTTGCCTCAGACAATGTGACAGCATATTATTATTTGTGAGATTATACTATTAAGCTATTAACATGTCACCTCCTGCTTGAAACAATGCCTCAGCTTGGTACGGCAAAATAGGACAAGTTCGAGAAACATGCTGATGTGACACAGAGGTCTGTCATGTGAAGAGGCATAAGGCAAGAAACGGGAAAGGTAGTTTTTTTTTAAAAGCCAAACAGGATTCCTGAAGCCCTGCAGATAACAGAGCAATAATTCCATTAGAAGCAGACAAGATATTGCTGGGACAAAAAAAATACAAAATACAGGATTCGGAGATTATAATCCTTTAATCTTTACTCTTAATACAGTGCTGTTTGCCAGTTTTGTGGATTAACATGCACTGTGTTGTGCTGCCAAAACCGTAATTTCAAACTCTCAAAACTTTATGTTTAAAGGAAACTTGATATACAAGCATTCTGCAGTTAAGAAGATTATGGTGTTTTATTACAAGATGGGACACTAGTCCCTGTGACATTCCTTCCCGAGTGAGTCTGTTTTAAAATATGTAACTTTCTCTTCCACTGTATATTTTTGCTGATCATAAAATTAAATGATTCCAAGAAATGTGCGCAGGAATCAAAAGCCTTTCCTCCCAGATTCATTTCAGGAATGTCATGTTTCTTTGTAAACATTCTGACATTTAATTTAATTTAAAACCATTTTCATTATTTTATTTTTGTTTCCTTACACTACACCAATACTGGGGTGCATTGAACACCAATGCATTATAACAGCACAGGGACATCTGCAATTGCTAATAAAAGTTTTGACAGAATGACAGAGCAGGCACATTAAAAACGGAAAGCTAAAGCTGGGAGGTAAATGCACAGAATTTTTGTCATAACGCATCTATTACATTTTTGTTTGACTAGGGATATTGTCTTCAGATCTCATGTGGCACTGTTTTTTTAAAAGAAAGACCAGGCTTATAGCAGCACAGAGATAAGAGTGGCCTGGAAATATCAGGTTAGAGTTTAGTTTAAGAGACAATAAGTGGACCTTGCTTTGCATGCTGTTCTAGCCTTTCGGAAACATTCGCGGGCAGGCTGAACAATGTCATCTTTGACTAGCAGTTTATGGGACTTTAGGACAGGTCAGTGATCCATGGAACATGGGGCAGGCTACGAAGGAATGAATCATTCTTCTGCTTCCTGCCATGTTATCACACCCTGCTTGCCTTCTCAGTATCCTTGTAAATGTTACAAGATGCATAGCAACATTCATCATCCCAACCATAGCCTGTTATGAATGGGCTCTCATCTGTTTGCTACTAATTAGCTGACTTTGCTTGCTATGATACTATTGGATTTCACACTAGGAATAGATGATGCTTGAGCATCTAAAGACTGAGCTGAGCCCCTTTTCACAACCTGAAAGTTAATATCTTACTTTCAACTTTTTTTCCCCCCCGGTTTAAAAGAAGCTTTCGGAGACATTAAGGGGCCTCTGAACTGTGTGTAAAAAGAGATCTATCTTCCAGGTGAAAGAGTGGCCAAAACTGCCTTTTCTTTGCCTATTGAAAGTAACAGTGGCTCCATATTTACATCGGTAATCTTATCTCCGTTTTTGCCCAGGGGCAGAACTTTGAGACCCTGAGGTGGACGCTGTCCAAAAAGCAAATCTTCCTCCTGTCATTTATCGCAGGGAGGAAGGGAAAGCGCATCGCAATCCTTTTGTGCTCAGTTTACTAACCTCCAAAACACAACAGTTCTGCAACTTTTGAAAACAGCAAGGCATGTCTGTGACCTTACATTTCACTCACAGTGAAGGACTCCCCTGAGCAGCACAGGCATCTTCTGATATTTGAAAATGTGTCATGGATTTTACAAAGAAAAGTGTCACATATTGGCTGCCAGAAAGTACAACACTTCCCAAAGCTGTGACTTCATCACTTATAGAAAAATGACACCTGGGTGACTTGGCTTTTTGTTGTTGTTGTCGTTGTCACTGTTGCTGGAATTGGTTTGGCAAACTAAGTGGCACTAAACCATCCAAAAAAAATACACGACAGAGGAGGAGATGGGGTTGCATTGCCGTCTTAAGTTTATCTAGAATTTTTCAGACACAGAATTACAGATACACTTCATTTCAGAAGACAACACTTTAAACACGCCAGTCATCTTAAATTATTCGGCAGTCTTTGCTTCAAGATCTTTTAAGGATCTTGTTGAAATGTTCAGTTTTTTTTAGAAAAGCAGAGTATGATGCAAGCCACTAAAATGTTTTCAAACTCCCTTGCAGCAAAAACATTTCGAGTGGGATCGCTTAATTTCTCTGATATTCAGAATCTGTTTTAAAGGTTGTTACCGTGAAACTGGACACACTTTAACTTCCTTTACAAGGTGGAAAGAAAACTGTATAAAATGAGTAACAATTCACTTCAGGGATTTACATCACTGAAAACAGGTGACATTTATATTTCGCAGACTTCTTGGTTGTTGAAATCACATTTCACATTATTGAAGAGGAAACAGCAGGTTTTAATTCAGGTTTTTAATTTGGGGAGTTATATCTTTTTCCTGTGTCGGTTTGGCACACAGAACATGTCATTATATTCGAGCTGAACCAACTCTGGAATTACTGGCACCAGAGCGCCATCAGCTGGATAGAAATAATAACTGGTGGTCAAGAAAATGACCTTTATAGCGACGGCTAAGGTTATGTAAAAAAAAATCCACTTCTTTACTCTTGCAAGAGTAAAGTTTGAAGACAGTGCCGTGGCAATACTGTGCAAGATGCTTAATATTGTTGCTTGTATTTTTTTTGGAGGGGGGGTGAGTGTGGGTTGTCACAAAGCAAGCAGTCTGGGTTGCTTGATCTTCATCATGATGCAACTTTAATAACGTTGGCAAAGATTGCTCTGAAATCACAGCTGTAGCTTCAGGCAAAAGCTAAAATGAGGTGCTTCTCCCACGTCTCACCTAGAGAGCACAGCATTGGCTATGCGTGAGAATAACTGGACGAATCGATCGCTGCAGTAGGTTGATGGTTACTAGCCATTTTGATGGATATGACTGTAAAAAAAAGTCCAGATTGGTTCACAGTGGACCTAAAACCATGTCAGCTAAAACCAAAGAGACAAAAAAGTGACAGCTGCGGTGAGCACACTGCAGGCAGTCGATGGCTTCCGTGATTTATTGTTCCATCTGCCTCACCGCATTGAAGACAAGTTTCCCCTGATTTGGTTAAAATGAAAGGACCTCTGAGAGCACCACACATTTTTTTTAAAAAAATGTGCAGAAATGGAGTTTTATTTCCCGTTTTATTAATGACAGCCTGCTTTTAATTTAGTTCCATTGTTTCTGACTCCAATCATTAGTACTTACATCTAGTTTCCCAGTAACAAGCTACTAACAGTGGTGTAACGTTTGGGAACACTATAACCTTTTGCTGCATATTCCCACTTTTGTACAATTTCTTTTTTTTTAACTCTGCACATCTTATCATCTTATTTCCAAATAATCAAGTTTGCAGCAATCTGCCGATTCACTTCAGAAATTACTGCCAAGAGTCATTTTCAAAAAGTGTGGGGGGTGGGGGGAATTAAACTGGCCTTTTATTTAAAAGAAATAAAACAAAAGCTGCTTCGAAATAGAAAGCTGGGGGAAAACACTGGCTGTTTGTTATTTTTCAGAATTAGCCTTGATGAAGCTGAAATTATGTAGGGCTTTTAAAAGGTACAGTTTTATTAGAAAAAAGGCTATAAAATTTGATATAATTTGCAGATTATATTTTATCAATGATTCAAAATCATTTCCTGAACAGAGCAAGCCTAGTAACAGGAACACCCCTGTGGCAAGAAAAACATTTCCTTTATCCAATCATTCCTATTGAGCAAACACTGTAGAATGTATGGGGAATTAATTGGTGGCTGAGCAAATGTTCCCTTTAAATGAACATTCATATTAACAGAGTACCCATTAGCAGGCTTCTACTCTAACACAATTACTGTTAGATTCCAGTGTAGTTTTTAGTACAGTTCAGCAAATTTAAACTCTTGAGGACTAAATTCCCTTGAAAAGAAAGCTCATTGGCAGTGATGGGGCTTGGAAAGTTCTGCTCCCCTTTGCCTTGTTTCTGTGTCCCTCTCGTCCTGACCCCCTCACCAGGCCCTTCCTGTCTAAAGGTTTCTCTGGTACGTTCCTCCACCGAGCTGGTGTCAAAGGCTCGCCTGTCTCCTGTCTCAGGATGTTGGTTTTACCTCTTAAATGTTTCCTGAATTTGTGAAAATTCCTTTCAGGCGAGCTTGCCCCGCAATTGTGAGTGAACGTTCAATAAATATTAACCTTTATTTTGTAGAACAAGCATTGTTGCAACCGTAGTGGGTGACAGGGTATGGGTGGGATGGGGGGGAAACACAGGGTAAGTGAAGGGGGGGGTGAGGGTGATTGGGTGGACACGAACAGCTCTCCCGAGGGACAAGTTCCACTTTAGGAACATGTTTTATCAGCAAGGGTCATCGTCTCTCAGTTTTTTCATTATTCAAAACTAGTTCCAATGTTATATGTTTGAGCTATTTAAAAACCAGCTGCTCTTTTAAGGATGTCATTGCAAAAAAAAATGATATGGTGTTTTGCAGGAATCATTGTGGATTGTAATACTGTAGCTGGCCTGTGTATTGTCTTTCACAAAATCTAACCTTTCAATGTCTAATTTGGTAGAAAGTTTTCAAATCATATTAATCTAAATTGAGGCAATTCAAAGTCCATATGTATTAGGTCCCAGTCCACCTCATTTAATTATAGCAGTAAAACACATGTTGTGTACATGTCCAAAACACTTCTTTACTTCTTGACTGTATTAACCCTCAGGGCACTTCATTTTCTGCATATTGTGTCACAGTAGCATTTTCCCCATCACATAATAAATTTAAATAATGTTTGCAAAATTATTTTGAGTAATGAAATGAAGGATAATAGAAAATAAATATATCAGGTGTTTGTTTGCTGGTATCTGTGAAGAATACTATAGGCATCATAATTGCTGTACCGTGTTTAAAATGATGCCACAAAATATTTGCATACGCACTGAATGGTTTATTTTTCCCATGATGAGCCATTGGGGGAAAATAAAACTCATCAATGCTAAACTATTTATTACTGCCCATGTCAGATCTACTGCCACTTTTAGCCTTGTTACTTATTTGTATATGTTGCTATTCCTCTACTCGATAAATGTGCTTCATATTCCTGCAGAGTAAGGAAGCCATAAAAAATATTCTTAAATGCTAACAACAGTTTACAGAAGATAATTGAGGGTAGATTTAAAAGACTCTCAGTCTCCAAGTGCTGCAATTATTCCTAAAACAGGTCTAACAAATAAAGATGTTACTGAAAACGTTCAGTCAAATTCTGGTGTCTCCATTCATATCCTTTGTGAAAAATAAACACCAGGCATTTTTCCTAATCTTTACACCTCACAACTATCTCTCATTGCAGTGTTTTCCCTTTAATCCCTGTTAATCTGAGGTGGTGACACTGTGCTGGCAATTTCAAAAGTTGTCCGAATTAGTGTAAGTAATTTGACCCGTGTACATTAATATTTTCAAGTTAGGGAGAAAATGGAGGCAGGTAAAAGCAATTGGTGGATGGCAGTTGTACAGAGTATGCGGCTGAGAATCCCACATGCTCTGGTGCGTGGAAACTCTGTACCTGTAGGAATTCTTCACTTACCCTGCTGGGTCTGTGGGATTCCTTTGTCCCTCTGGAATCTCACACATCCGCGGCCCATATTATTTCATCTCTCCCACTCTTTTAAATATTCAGATATTGTCCTCTTCAAATATAACAGTTGAAACAGGGGAATTTCTAATAAGGAGTGCATGGGATACATATGTAAAATATTGAACATTCTTATTTCATTATTAACCGTTATTTATTCAGAATGTCAATCAAAGTCATTCTGAGTGAAGAATAACATGTAATCGCCATTAACCATTGAGGACTAAATGACTACTTTTAATCAAAATGCAGTGCGGATATTTTGCTCGTGGGAAGGGGTAAAGGGAGGCCGAACCAAAATAATTTATCCCATTTCTGTAACTCTACATGTTATTGAATACTGGAAAGTCATAATATTAATGCCACTAAAATTTATACATATGGTAAAGATGCATACTCTGAAATTTATAATGAAATTTAATTGCTCAAATAAGTTAGCACGAGACAAACTTATTCACAGGAACATTGATGATTTGGTACAGCCTTAAATAGTTAGTGTAAAATCTAAACAGTTTTTGGACCACAAGCAGGAACCGAATAATTTGATGTTTTGTCTTTTCAGTGTGTATATAAAGTATCAGCACAGGGCAGGAAGTGAGCTGACAAATTAATACTATAAGAAAATAAACGGTGCTGGTATTTACCATAGAGCAACTTTATTCCGATTTAATTTGTGTTGGAGTGACTCCAGCACCCATTTGCACAGACCTCAAGCATATGTGAAATAAATTTCCTGACATTTAGGTGAGTACAGCTTCGGTTGCGTAAGCTGTGTCTCAATCGTGATTTAAGTTGCTTTAAGCAGGCTAAGGAAGATAATCATTAGCACAGTGCAGGCAGCACTAAGCTGAATCCCATTATACCTCGACGAGACTTCAGAAATCTCCAATTTTCTCCCCCCGAAATTGTATTCTCTCACTTCCTTCTGGTCTCTGCTTTTGAGACTGCACCAAACTCTTGAACTTAACAAACTGTGCATAATGCCTGGACAGTAATGTGAAAAAGTATGCTGTCAATCAACCTGATGCACTTTACAATCATTTTGCTGATGTGCTCAATTGCAATGTGCCACTCTCCCATGAATTTCCCTCGCAAATCTCTCCACCACTGAAGGTTGACAGATATGACAAAGTAAAATCACTTGTTTTATGTATTAGGCTCTTATTATTTAACAAATTGCGCTGTTATGAATCAAAGAACACTTTAAGGAGTGGAGTCTTCGCACCAAAGTAACACGATAGTATTTGTATTTTTTTTCAATGCGTCAAATGAAAAGATGTGGGGGAGGCTTGGCTTTTCTTTTCCCTTTTTGTTTGATGAATATACTTTCAGCCGTGCAGAAAATGATTTTACCAGTTGTTATAAAATAACATGCACATATATAAAACTGCAGCTGAAGTCAAGCTCCTTCTGTTGCAAGGCGAACTTCTAAATTACCTCGCTTTTAGTTGAGGTTGCGTTATTTATTTCCTAACGACGAAAAAAAGATGATTTACTGCATCCTGTGAAGACCAGTAAATTCCGTTTTAGCATCTTAAAAGGCCTGTGTCAGTCTTTAAGAAAATATGGCTGGACAGGAATTGATTGCTGTAAACATGCGGGTCCAATTCGAGGGTGGCCAACTTAACAGCAGCAACCCGTTCTTAACAACTGCCTTGCTGGACTCCGCTTCCACTGTCTTGCCAGATACTCCCGAAAGATTCTTGTGTTTGCATGCATCAAATTTCTGTCTCACACGGTTTTCTTAAATGATTACATGGCCCCTTTAATTAAAAACACATGAAGTAAAAATGTTGCTGCGTCGCTTCCCAACATGGCCCGCTTTGATTCAAATAAATAGGAAAACACAGCAGAGGCGTAGTTAATCTGAATGAAGTCTTAATTTTGAGTGACGAGCAAATGCGACTGTGTAAAGAGGTTTGCAGCCGGCTTGACATTTAAATGTAAGCTTTGGCTTTCTGACGGATGCGCCCTCAGGCTGTCACAACCCTCCGATGAATTGAACGAGGGGAAAAGCACCGTAAGGTGTGAATTCCCTCAGTAGGGCTGTGTCCAGTCCAAACTACCAGTGATGTAGGACCTGGTACATGTAGCGCGTCTAGATTTACAAGCACTTTATTTGCATGGCTCAGATGTCTGTAATATGTGTCACTGTGGACTGCTCTAATTGTTCTTACACCAGGCGTTCTCTATTTCTATTGATAACTGCATTAAGTAACACGGCTGATGGGATAAACTGTTTGTGACACTAATGTGCGGCATTTCTGGCAGAATCTCTTTTCTGTTATATTTTACAAATTTAACACTTAGACTACTGGAGGCACTTAAAATCACAAAGGAGTCCTTAACACTGAACACTTGTGTATTCATTATATTGAAATATAACCGAGGATTGAATAGAATCCCAGGGCTGTCAGTTTGGTCTGTTTGGAGTAGTTTATTTCTCAAACTCCACAATGATCACGAGTGTGTCAGGGCCCCACACCAATACACGTAGCCATTAATGTTCCCTCTTCTTCAATTACAGAATTCTGCATAGCGATAATTGTGTTTTTGAAATAATTATTCAAATGAATTCTGTTGTGATTGTAAGAATGATGATATATTACAAAAGGTAAAATGGATGACCTCAATCCTTGAAGTTTCAAATCTGAAGGTATAAACCTCTTTGCAATGAGCTTGAACACTCACTAATGGTACTGAGCAGCACTCATCTAGTGAAAGATTAAATATGATGTCAGATTTTTGGTCAAAGATTATGTGCATTATCTAGTACAACACTATTATCGTGTCAAATAAATCCTTGGTATAATTAGAATCATCCTTGTACACAGACTGTTCCCAAAGCCAATTTCAGTACCTTTTATTAGCTTGAATAATGCAAATATAATGTGACTATAAATGTATTTTTATCACTTTTATTGTCCTGAATACTGAACCAGAAGCTTGTGGTTGAGTGGCACAGCTTGCCTTTACATACCAATACCAGCTATGGACAGGAGATGGCATTGTTCTCTGGCCTCAGCTCTGGATGTTGCAGCAATGTGCATGCAGAACTGGAGGGAACAGCCAGCAGAACCTGTGTTGCAAACAACACATGGTTAAAATTAATTTTCATTTGTATTTCACATCTGATTTAAAGTTTATTTATTAGTGTCACAAGTCAGCTTACATTGATACTGCAATGAAGTTACTGTAAATATCCCCTTATTGCCAACTTTGGCGCCTGTTTGGGCACACCGAGGGAGAATTTAACACGGTCAATGCACCTAACCAGCATGCCTTTCAGAATGTAGGAGGAAATCTGAACACCTGAAGGAAACCCTTGCAGACACAGGGAGAATGTGCAGCCTCCGCACAGACAGTGACCGAAACCGGGACTCAAACCAGGGTCCTTGGTGCTGTGAGGCAGCCGTGCTAACCACTGTGCTACCATGCTGCCCATGTAAATAGATCTACCATTATTGCTAATGTGATGAAAGTAATAATTAAGAAACTTGCAGCCTAATAAAACCATCTCTTTGTTAATCTCTCCATCTGCATCATATTTATATATTCTGTACCCTAAATGTCATATTCAGCCTCCATTTTTAGCATTTGAGTCATTTAACAGCACCTAGGATTCTCCAAATAGTCGTTATTCTCCAATAGCTACCTAGAATAAGAAAGTTATCAATGTATTACAAGGCAATGGTTCAATTAACACATCTAATATGTCAGAAACCTGGAAAAAAAGAATCAGAATGTTGATGAACATGACCAGAAGTGTAGGAACAAAACATTTCCTTCAACTCTTTATAATTGAGGATGTATAAACTTTTTGAAAAAATAAGACAGCTACACAGCTAACTTGTTGTCAAAAGGAAACTGAAGGTATATTTTGCATTGTGACTATCATAACAATATTCAGAGCTCATTTCAAGAATGTGTTACAAAGAAATGAACTGTGCACCATAAATTATATACATTTTTTAAAGAATCAATAAATCTGCTCATGACTGTCCTGCCTTTGCAATTCAATTGATTATGATGTTAACGATCTTTAGTAAATAGAGGTGTTGATTTTAGACATGCTGGCTGTAAATCTGTATCTTTAGAATAGGCTTTCCTAGAGACAGTGAATCTGCAGCTTTAAAAAATATCTCTTGTTAACATAAATGATACATTGCATAATGATTGGTCTATTCCAAGCCTGCCCCAGTCCTATGTCAAAAATAGAATTTAGAAGTACAATTGTCAGTTTCCTATAATTTAAGCAAAATTGCTAAAACTTTTGAGTGGCGATCTTTACTATAGGCATAAAGATGGTTTGGCATTTAGCTTTCTCTTGCCTTCGACCATAAGGTCGTGTTCCCAAAATTCCACGTAGCAGCATACAAAGCCACATTTCCACAAATTAAATTTTATAAGTCCAAAAGTTAAAAGTGCCGCAGTTCAAAAGCTTATGCCTCCCAAATATTGAGGTGAAGTAACTAGACTATTAGAAATTAAGCTACACTTTTTATTCATAAAACCCTATATGTTGGTAACAAAGTGGATTATATAGTACTCAGTGGATAGCAGGTAAATAAGAAACACTAATGCAGATAGAAAGATTCACATTTCAAGTTGTGAAGTGGAATACTATTAGTCTGGCATGGCACTGCTGTTGAGTATATCACTGGCAATATAAATTTTAAGCAATCTAGCCATATTATATGTGTATCTACATACACACATGCATTTCTAAAAATTATTGAATGTGAATTATACTTCAGTCTGGCTCTAGTATGAGCACTGATCACAGCTTTAGCACAAACACTATATATTGTGTTAGCCAGGGTTTCAAAATTACAGTTTTTCATCTCAATTTAATCTCAAAGAATGCTACAAACTGCTTGCCTGCCTCTTAGAAAAGTTATGTTTTGGTCTCTCTGTTCAGCAGATAGCCATGTCCACCTCACCACCCATCTGCCTCCTTCTGCCAGCATCCTGAAGACAGGTTGGGTGATGCCAAATGCTCTTGCACCTTAACTAATACCCTTGTTCTACTAGGTTTTCACAGATATTGTCCAACAGTAAATAATATGAAAATATCACAACTATTCTTGCACAGAACCATCCAATCTCAGTCCAATTCAACTACTACTACCTATCAATCAAGATGCACAAGAAACAGTGTGCTATCTCAGGTATTACAGACACATTGAGGCTGGGAAGTTGAAGTTTATTCTTTATGAGAATCAAGAAGTTTTAGTTAATGAGTTGTCAACCTGAAATACCAGTTCAGTTGGGGGTGGAGGATTTGAGGGTCAAGTTTAAAATCTGGCCCATTGCTTTGTAAATAAAACATTTGCTGTCAAAATTGTGCGTCTAATGGCACTCTTCATTGTTTATGTGAGGAGCAGATTTGCGGTTACAACTTGAATATCCAAATATTGCTCTCCAAGTTGCAATGTTTCGCCATTAGATTTTTGAAAAGGTCATTGTACGAGTGTATGAGTTAGGATAGGAGGCCGTTTAGCCCCTTGAGCCTGCTCCACCAATCAATATGATCATGGTTGGCCTGATTGTAGGCCTCAATTCCACATTCCACACTGTCTCTGATGACTTTTGACTCTCCTCGTTAGTCAAGAATCTCCGCCTTAAAAATTCTCTGCCCATTGGCCTCACATCCACCACTCACTGGGGAAGTGAGTTCCAAAGATTTATGACCCTCTGAGAGAAAAAAATCTTTGCACTTCCATTTTTAATGGGAGGCCATTTGTTGTCTTGCTTTCTTGTTTTGTTGCCTGCCTCACAATTGAAGCATATTGAATGTCACAAAGTTTGAATGGTTGACATGAACTAAACCACAGAAAGGTGCCTTATCACTACACGTGTGAATATCCTTGAAACAAAGTGATTATTGTTAATTACTGCCAGTCAACCTGTCTGACACTGACATTTATTTTTCCAAGTCACATTTCTTCAGGTCTTAATTGATACAGGAAGCTTTTTATGTGGAAGTTTAAAAAAAACTTTTCTTTCTGTTTCTTTTCTTCCTCAATTTAATTTTTCTTTCCCAATCTTTTTTTTCTGTACTGGATTTGACATTGAATTGGCCCACTCATTTGCAATCTTTTCCATTGCCTGGTTGGTGAAGGAGAAATTCTGTTGGTTATCCTTTCAACCTGCTCCCAGATACGTTATGCCGGATTGTCCGACCTCACCCGCAGCTGGGATTTCACAGTCCCTCAGCACTGAACCAAGATTTGGCTAAGCGCCAAATTCCCCGTTCTCGCTGGCAGTGGCGACAGGGCGTGAATGACCGGAGAATTCCAGCCCATTTCCCAGCTACAACCTGACCAGAACCTGCCAGCGGGGGTGGCAAGGTTGACTGATTTTAGCTGAAGGGCGCAAAGTCTAACTAATGGACGCATTAATCTAACTAATGGCGGATGCCTTTAGCGGCCCTGCAATGACAAATTCCAAGCCATTATAATATCACGAGTAATACCATTGCTTGTCTGTATATAGTGTGGTCCGGTAGCGTGCAGACTGAGTACTCTAGCTTTTCACTGTATCACACATAACCAACCGCCTGTCAATGTGTGCTGATGTCCTAAGATTCAGAGAAGAAATAGAGAATCACTGGCTATGCATTAATTCATAAGCTAGAGGAGCAGAACTAGGCTATTCGGCCCATGGGGTCTCCTCTGTCATTCGATCATGGTTAATGCGCTCCTCATCCCCATTTTCCTGCTTTCTCCCCATAACCCTTCAGCCTATTACCAATTAAAAATCTGTCTAACTCCTCCTTAAATTTATTCACTGTCTCAGCGTTCATCACACTTTGGTGTAATGATCACAACTTTTTGGGTGAAGTGGTTTCTCCCCAACTCTGTTTTAAGTTTGTTGCCCCTTATCCGAGTGAAGAACCAGAGTTAACATTTCAGGTTGATAAACTTCTGAATTCCTGATCAGCAATCATCAACTTTTTGATTTGATTTATTATTGTCATGTACATTGGGATACCATGAAACGTATTGTTTCTTGCACGCTATGCAAACAAAGCATACCCTTTATAGAGCACATGGAGGAGAAGGAAAGGAGAGGGTGTAGAATGTAATGCTACAGTTGTAGCTAGGGTGTAGAGAAAGATCAACTTAATATAAGGTAGGTCCATTCAAAAGTCTGATGGCAGCAGGGAAGGGAATTTTCATGGAAATTTCATTGCAGTGTTAATGTAAACATACTTGTGATATTAATAAACAAACTTCACAAAAATAAGTTATTTTTGAGTCAGTTGATAACATGACCTCAGACTTTTGTATCTTTTTCCCAATGGAAGAAGATGGAGGAGAGTATATCCGGGGTGTGCATGGGGTCCTTGATTATGCTAGCTGCTTTGCCGAGGCAGTAGGAAGTGTAGACAGTGTCAAATGGATGGAAGCTGGTTTGCGTGATGGATTGGGCTATATTCCTGACCCTTTGAAACCTTGGGCTGTATCTTCCAGATTCTGAAAATATCCCAGCACAGTATGATTCGCGATTTCCACCTGGTTCATAGCAGGAGAGCGAGTTCAATTGTCATCTTGTGGAAGGCAATGCATTAAGAACCCACCCTGGGATCGCTGTCCAATTAGAGATGGTGGGTGAAAGAGGAAGGGGGAGGGCCAATCAGGGCCTGAGGTGTGAGGCAGCCTGGTAGCCAATGGCAGTTGTGAGAGTGCAGCTACAATAACTGAGACACGGGGAGAGCAATAGGAGAAAAGGAAGATGGAGTTCAAGGCATCAGAAAGCTTCTCTTTGACCCGATTACTCTCAGCAGCAGCATCCCCTGTGCCTGCGGATGATCACTGCCTTTAATTTTCAGCAAGTAAAAGTCAGATTGCATTAAGTATCAAGCGGCCAAGACCTGCCGCTGTGCACTCACTCCCTTTGAGCTGACATGTTTTGCATTCTGCAGGGATTGGTCGGACGTCAGTTTAGCTCAGTTGGCTGGACAGCTGGTTTGTGATGCAGAGTGATGCCAACAGCGTGGGTTCAATTCAGTACTGGCTGAGGTTATCCAAAAAGGCCCTGCCTTCTCAAGCTTTCCCCTCAAGGTTGTGATGATCCTCGGGTTAAATCACCACCAGTCATTTCTTTACCTCAAAGGGGAGAGCAGCCTATGGTCATCTGGGACTATGGTGACTATAAAAACTGCAGAGATCCTGTTCAACTCTGGGAAGGTAGGAAATGCTGGGGAAAATTCTTGCTGATTCACCCCACAACCGGCTATTGGTCACTTGGTCTGTAGTAGTCTCCTGTAACAATGTAGGGAGGTGGGAACATCTTGGGTAGCTAATGCACTTTTTGGCTGTATCTCCAGGATCTCACCTTTAAACCCATCCCCAAAATGTTCTGAAAGTTCCTCCCGCCATCTGTATTTTTCTCTTTCCACAAATGCCACCTGACTTTCTGAGTATTTCCAGCTTCTTCTGTTTTTATTTCTGATTTCCAACATCTGCAGTCATTGGATTTTGTGTGAATAGGCAAAGCAAGTGAGGTGGACGTGCTTAAAGTATCTCAAAACAAGCAAAGCTATCAATGGTGGAAAAATCTTAAGAGGTCAGGTTTTCAGTTAAGGGTCAACCTTATACCAGAAGCTTCTTCTCACATGAAAAACATCCATCGCTGTGAAAATGGAGCAAGTACACTGACCTTCATTGCAGATAATATGTTGCACATTACTTTTCCCTCAGCAATGTCTCCTTTTCACATTTTGGTCTTTTTCTCTTTATTTCCATCATGGAGCTACAGTTGGTTGCAATGTACTGTGTGATCTTGAACTGATGCTTGATATTTTCTGTAGTTGGTATGGAGGATCAGTATCAAAACCTTTTGCATTAACTAGATACATTAACTCAGATACTCTGAGGTTTTATGTGTTGTTTTTTATCATGAGTGTAAACGCAGATTAGAGAGGAGCAGCACAGTGGTTAGCACTGCTGCCTCACAGCACCAAGAGTCTGGGTTTGATTCCCAGCTTGGGTCACTATCTGTGCAGAGTGTGCACATTCTCCCCATGTCTGCGTGGGTTTCCTCAGGGTGTGCCGGTTTCCTCCTAGTCCGAAAGACGTGCTGGTTAGGTACATTGGCCATGCTAAATTCTTCTGTATACCCGAACATTCGCTGGAGTGTGGTGACTGAGGGATCTTCGCAGTAACTCTGTTGCAGTGTTAATGTAAGCCTTCTTGTGACACTAATAAATAAACTTTAAACTTTAGATGTGTCTGTGAAACTTGTTGCAGGTGGATCAAGAATCCCATGTGGACTAGTTTGCAATAGGTATGTGAATGACTGCCCAGCTCAGAGCTTCCTAGAGACTGTGGATCCCTGGGATATGTAGAATGCCACAGCTCTCATTACTGTACGCAACACATGAACATAGTTCACAACTCACAACAAAGATAGATCCCAATGAGGGTTCTAGGAAGGAAATTAAATCAACCTGGGTCAACTAAGGAAGTTAAGGATAGTATTAAACTGAAAAAAAACATACAACGTGGTGAAGCGTAGTGGGAAGCCAGAGGATTGGGAAAGTTTTCAAAACCAGCAAAGGATGACCAAAAAAAGGGGGAAAACTAACAAGTAATATAAAATGGACAGTAAGAACTTCTTTAAATATGTAACAAGGAAGAGAAAGGTCAAAGTGAACATAGACCCCTTAGAGAATGAGACTGGGGGAATAATAATGAGGAATTAGGAAATGGCAGAGAAGTTAAATAAATATTTTGTGTTGGTGGTAGATGAAACTAATAACATTTCAAAAATACTAAATAATCATAGGGGTAAGGGGAAGAAGAAAATACACAAACCATCACTCGAGAAAAAATACTAGGGAAACTAATGGGGCTAAAAGCCAATAAGTCCCTTGGACCTGATGGGTTGCATCCTAGGACAATAAAGATAGTAGCTATAGAGACAGTGGACACACTGTTATCAATTTGCCAAGGATCCTTAAATTCTGGATAAGTTCCAGAAGATTGAAAAATTGTCAATGTAACACCCTTATTCAAAAAGGGAAGGAGACAAAAGACAGGTAACTATTGGCCAGTTAACTTAATACCTGTCATTGGGAAAATGTTAGAATCCATTATAAAGGATGTAATAACAGAGCATTTAGAGAAACAAAATATAATCAAGCAGCATCAGCATGGCTTTATGACTGGGAAATCATGCCTGACACATTTATTCAAATTCTTTGAGATGATAATGAGCAGGTATAGGTAAAGGGAAAAAGGTAAATAAAATATACTTGGATTTCCAAAAGGTATGTGTTAAGGTATCGCAAAAGATAAGAGACCATGGTGTGAGGGCTACTATATTAGCATGGATAGAGGATTGGCTACCTAACAGAAGACAGTGAGTTGAGATAAAAGGGGCATTTTCAGGATGGTGACCTGTCACTAGTGGAGTGCCTCAGCGATCAGTGAGCAGTAAATGTACTATTGCAAACAACACAAAAATAGGTGAGAAGGCTTATAGAGGGATATAGGCAGGTTAGATGAGTGGGCAAAAACTTGGCATATGGAATTTAATGGAGGAAAATGTGAAGTTATGCATTTTGGTCGGAATAATAAAGGAGTTAAATATAATTTTAATGGAGAAAGACTGCAGAAAGCAACAGCTGAGTGGGATTGGGGGTCCTCATGCATAAATCACAAAATGTTAGCATGCAAGTTCAGCGGGTAATTGGCAAATTGAATGTTGGCCTTTATCTCAAGAGGAATGGAGTATAACAATAGACAAGTCTCGCTAAAACTACACAAGACTACACCTTGAATCCTGTGAACAGTTTTGGTTCCCTTATCAATGGAAAGGTATACTGGCATTGGAGGACATCCAGAAAAGGTTCATTCGGTTGATCCCAGACATGGATGGATTTTCTTATGAGCAGAAGTTGAGCATGTTGGGTATTTGAATGTCATTATCAGGCCTGGGACTGAAGTTTCCAGGCCCCATATTATTTGCCATTCCGTCAGTACACTTTCACTCTGATGGGCTTTAGGAGTAGCTCTCCATTTTTGGGAAACTAGTGGGAGACCCTTCTGCAGTGAAAGGGGGCGCAATCAGGGGCCCCCACGGGGCCAGCATGTGCTCCCTGACACTGCCCAAGGGGCAAAGTCCCCATACCCAGGTATGGGGCAGTGCCAAGGCGGTTGGGCTGAAGGGTCAGGGTCGGGGCTTAGAGGCAATCGGTGGGGATGGGGGTCCAGCTGCCACTCTGCATGGGGATCGATGGGGACTGGAGCGAGGCCAGCAATCAGAGCAGGTTGGGGGGGTGGTCTGCCAGGAGGTTCTGCCTCCTGTGAGGGAAGGGGCATCGTCGGGGATGAAGAGGGGGTCTGCCTCCCATTGTCAGGGGGTCTGTCAGGGTAGGGGGGTTTGGGGGATCATGATGGGGGGAGGCTGGAGATTGGGGTGGTCCAGGCTGGGGGTGTTGGGAATGGCCTACGAATGGATGGAGAGCCACAATCGGGCCATGGAGGGTGGACAGCATTGTGAGGGTCACAGGCTGACCAGTGATTAAGCTGGCCAGCAATGTGCACAGTTCGGGGTCACTGTGCATGTGTAGAATTCCGGAACTGTCAGACTCCAGCATGGATAGGCCCCGCCCCCTAAGCTTTTAATAATATTCACGATTGAGAACTTTGCATTGAACAGAGTGGGGAGATTTGAGTGTGAACACCCACTGAACAAATAATTGTGATTTACATCAGTTATCCTCCGAATTCAGCACTTGGAACTTTTTGGGAGAATTGCCCCTTTTATGTTTATTTTTATTCTTCTTGTTCAAATGTACCATCTCATATATCCCCAACTTAAGTTTCAACTAACATTCATCCTTTCAAACCATCAATGATGCCTTCCTGAAATTATTTGTGATTCTCATCACAGTCATTTCCTACATTTGTATCACTTGCAAGCTTTGTTACTGTGCCTCCAAGGCAGGAGTCCAGGTCACTCATTTAGTTTGTTGAGTCATGCAACGATGCCAGCATTGATCCATGTGAAAGCTACTGTTTACATCCCTCCTGTATGAAAGCAGTTCCGCTCTGAAAAGACATTCGATGGTATGAATGGGTGTTATGGTTATTATTCCTATCAGTGATGGGACCTCAATTTTAATACATTAGTGGTAGCTGAGTCAGGCAAACAACTCAGCAAAAAGTAATTGCGATAAAATAGCCACAGGACAGGAAATTTTAAACAAAAACAGAAAACGCTGGTAAATCACAGCAAGCCTGACAGCATCTGTGAAGAGAGAACAGCACTAACACATTGAGTTTGGGTGACCCTTCATCAGAGCTGAAATCTAAACACCCATTTTGCCTGGTTTCCACCAGATGGAGGGATTTAAAATTCTCCATAACACCCACATTCAGAATTAGGTTGATAGGTGAATGAAAGCAAAGGGAATGAAGCTCCTAACTATCAACCTCCTGAGAGTCATCACTGACCAGCCATATTAGCAACATGGCTATTGAAGCAGGGAAGAAAGCAAGTGCTCTGCAGAGGGTGACTCATCCTCTGACGCCTTAGAATCTGTCAGGTACAGATCTTACATCGGGAATCTGGTGGAATCCTTGCATGACTGGACGCAGCTGCAGCAACATTGACGAAGCTGAAACTCTTCAGAACAAAGCAAAACATTCAATTGGTGTCACTGCAATTAGATGTAATATTCACCCTTTCTCCGACCAGCAAACTACAGCTACAGTTTATAAAACCTACAGGATGTGCTGAAGTTACTTGCTGAGCTCAGTTTAGCAGCATTTCACAACAAATGAACTCTCCCATGAAGAAGGACAAAAGCAGCAGGAACATTCAAACACCATCGCCTTTGCATTTCACTCAATTCATTCCCCATCGTTGTCATTTTGGCAAAGTGCGGGTGTTGTGTTTCTTATTAAGCAGCATCATGGAAGCAGCATCAGTACAAGCTCAGGACCACGCCTTCAGAGAAATTACAGATAGACAATGAATGTCCCAAGAACAAATTTAAATTAGATATTCAAGGAGCACAGGAAAGGGATCTCATGCCTATGTATAGGATAAAGTCAATAGAATCAGGATGGTTTCATAAATATTTGCAGTTAAGGATCAGAAAATTGTGGACCATATGGATTTCCAAGGCCACCAGGTGAAGATTCATTGTCAGTAACTTATATGAGTAAAGTTCACCGCGGTGAGTATGATGGGAAACCATAGAATCCCTGCAGTGCCAAGGGAGACCATTCAGCCCATTGAGTCTGCACCAACTCTTGAAAGACCATCCTCCCCATGCCCACCTTCCTGCCACCCCCCCATTCCCCCTCCCTGGCCCTATTCCTATAACCCCATACACTTACCATGGCCAGTATATGTAAGGTACTCATTTTGAGCATTAAGGGGCAACTTAGCATGGGTAATCCACCAAATCTGCACATCTTTGGACTGTGGAAGGACACTGGAGCACCCGGAGGAAACTCACGCAGACACAGGGAGAACATTCAAACTCCACACAAACAGTCACCCAAAGCTGGAATCAAACCCGGACCCAGGCCCTATGAGGCAGCAGTGCTAACCACTGTGCCACGCACAAAGTATAACATCTCCAGCCTATTTAACAGATTGTTGGGGAAAATCTCCATTACCACTGTCTATTAAATATTTGAATACACAGTATCTATAATTTTCAATCATTGTGGGCAGCACATAAACTATCTTTTCTGACATGCATTGTTAGCTGGGATGCTCCCTACCTGCAACACAACCTCATAAAATTACTCATGTGGAGACCTGCATTCCTTAAGGTTCAGGAGTTATTCATGTTCAAGCTGGAAGTAGTAAATCATGACATTGCTACTTCAGTTGAAAAGATTGAATATAAATATATATGTCGCTAATTATTTAATTCCTTTTCTCATTCAGGCAAGGTTAGCATTTCAGGGAAAGTAAAATTAAGACTGCACATTATAGCTTTCGTATAGCCCCTCATATACAAATGGATTGTAATGTCTTAACTATGTTAAGAGTTGTGAGTTTAAAACAAAAAGAAAAATATGTGACTTGCACACATAGATTCAAAGTAACAACAATGATTTATTGTAGGAGCTGTTTGTCTGTAAAGAGTAGAAAATGAATCTAAGGCAGGAGCCTGTGAAACATCCCAATGACATCATCACCAAATCATGTGACCGTCTCTTAAAGCAATCTTGCAACCACTTCGATATGTAACATGGATTATAGAAGTTTAGCACGCCACTGATCATCTCAACTCACTTTGCTGCTGAATATGAATGTCTAGGTCAATTACTGGGTTTTCAATAATGAAAGCAATATGGGGGCTACTGCAATTACAGCTGCCACACCAACAGTATTAGGATGCAACCAAATCTCAGTAGGTAGCCATCAAAATGAAAAATATGGAAGTCTATAGTCTGAGGGAGCTATAGGAAATCCCTCAGAATTCTCGTCTTGAGTAATAGGATGTGAAAATCATAATACAGTTCTTGGTCACTTAGGGAAAGGAGAACACCTGGACTATCCTTTCATCTGCTAGCAGGATTGTATTTGTTACCATCATATCATTGATCTCACTTCAGTTGGTGTGTGGTCAGGAACTGATCCATTTAAAAAATATCTCATTACTTCTTCAATACAATTGTGGGGGTGTGACGCAACCGCCACATAGTCCAGGGTGCTGGAGCAAGTTGTACAAACATAATCAACCAACTATCATATTCCACCACAAATGCTCCAAGTACTTGTCTTTTTTTTAATTCATTTGTGGGACAAGCTGGCCAGCATTTATTGCCCATCCCTTGTTGCCCTATGAATGGAATGGCTTGCTAAGCCATTTCAGAGGACAGTTGAGAACCAAACACATTGCTGTAGCTCTGCAGTCATACCTAGGCCAGACTGGGTAAGGACAGGTGGTATGGTGGACAATGAAGAAGGTTATCTCCAATTGCAGGAGGATCTTGATCAATTGGGCCAGTGGGCTGACGAATGGCAGATGGAGTTTAATTTAGACAAATGTGAGGTGATGCATTTTGGTAGATTGAACCAGGGTAGATCTTACTCAGTTAATGGTAGGGCATTGGGGACAGTTATAGAACAAAGTGATCTAGGGGTACAAGTTCACTGATCCTTGAAAGTGGAGTCACAGGTGGACAGAGTGGTGAAGAAGGCATGCTTGGTTTCATCAGTCAGAACATTGAATACAGGAGTTGGGACGTCTTGTTGAAGTTGTACAAGACATTGGTAAGGCTACACTTGGAATACTGTGCAATTCTGGTCACCCTATTACAGAAAGGATATTATTAAACCAGAAAGAGTACAGAAAAGATTCACTAGGATGCTATCGGGTCTTATTTTATTGAGTTATAAGGAAAGGCTGAATAGACTGGGACTTTTTTCCTCTGGAGTGTAGGAGGCTGAGGGTGACCTTATAGAGGTCTATGAAATAATGAGGAACATCGACAAGGTAGATAGTCAATATCTTTTCCCAAAGGTAGGGGAGTCTAAAACTAGATGGCAAAGGTTTAAGCTGAGAGGGGAGAGATACAAAAGTGTCCAGAGGGGCAATTTTTTCACACTGAGGGTGGTGAGTGTCTGGAACAAGCTGCCAGAGGTAGTAGTAGAGGCGGGTACCATTTTTTCTTTTAAAAAGCATTTGGATAGTTACATGGGTATAATGGATATAGAGGGATATGGGCCAAATGCAAGCAATTGGGATTAGCTTAGGGGTTTTAAAAAAAAGGGCACATGCACAAGTTGGGCCGAAGGGCCTGTAAACCTCTATGACTCTATGACAGCAAGTTTCCTTCCCTAAAGGACATTAGTGAACCAGATGGGTTTTTCCGACAATTGGCAATGGTTTCATGGTCACCTATAGATTCCTAATTCCAGATTTTTTTTTCTTCAATTCAAATTCCACCAGCTGCCATGCGTGTTTTAAACCCGGGTGCCCAGAACATTAGTCGAGTTTCTGGATTAAAAGTCTAGTGATAATACCAATGGGCCATCGCCTCCACCACAACAGGTTGCCAAAGTAGTGCCATTTTGAACAACTAACAGGCAGTGCACTGATTCTGACAGGTTAGAATGATCCAGGGTAGGAAGGCAGGGAAAGCGAGCACAGACTGTTTTCAAGGCAGACCATTCACCCGATTTCATTGCTAAGTATTGCATGATAGCACGTAACATCTTACTGCTGACCTAGTTCTGAATGACTGGAATGCTGGAATGTGGGGCAGTAATGTAAAAATGAGAAAATTATGTTTTCAGTTAGATCTTTACAAAAATAACCTCTGCTTCCTAATTTGACATTTTGTGCTCAAAGAAATACATTTAATTAAAATGTTTCCAATATTAGGAAATTCCACTGGTAAAGCGTAAGAATGTACAATTGGAGTAGCTACCTGCGGCAAACATGAGGACATCCCTATTTTGTGAAAAGTGTATAGAACTGTTACATAATAGATACTGAGGCCAATTTTCCTATCTTCCCTTGCTTAGTGGCAGGTGGGCAGAGTGTCTGCCTGGTGACTTGAACTCTTCGGTATTTGAGTCCTGATGGAGACCTTCCCTCTGGGAAAATCTTGCATGCAGGAACACCAGTACAGGATTCTTGTGGCTGTTGTTTAAACAGAGAAAGCAGACACTCCCTAGTGCTGACCCCTGCTCCTGCAAATGAAAAAGGATCCCAAGGTTTACTGCCAGTCCCTTTCTGACTTGTGATTTGAGCAGGCCCAGGCACAGGGTCTGAGGCCCACTTCTCCAGATGCCCCTCCAAATGAATGCACTTCTGGCTCTGTGGACGCAACACGCAGTGAAGGGGCCAGGGAAGTTAACATCTACCTCATTAGCATAGCTACTCTTTGTGTATATGTGTGTTGTAGGTTTTCCCCTCTTAAGGAAAATTCTGGAAGTTGCAGGGAAATGTAATCCTCCTTTTTAATCTCCTTTGCTTCTGACTAGTTTTTCCCAATAAGCGTATTATTAATTGAATTTTCATATTTGCACTCACAAATACACTTTGAGGACTCTATATACAATCAAGAAAGTATAGTGAATGTACAGTGGATTTTTGAAAGGCATTGATAAGGTGCACAATGGAAGATTTGTAATGACATTAAGCCACATGGTATTATCAGGGCCCTATCACTGATAGTAGCTAATAACCATAAAACCCATTTATCACTATATTTTGTTAACAGATGCCAATTTATAGCAGATTTTTTTTCCATTAAACAATCTGAAAACAATTATTTAAGGTTAAATAGGCACTTACTCAAATTCCCCATAGCCATCTTTCCTTGATATGAGGATAAACAGCTTGCTCAATTTAAATGTTGATTTGATCATACCTGTAGTTCCATACGTTGGCTCTTGACTATCCCTTCACACTCAACCGATCAGATCTTGTCATGATTGAGTCTATCCCAACGAGACAGGCCAACACAATGATTTGTTCTGTAGTTTCCTCAGGCTGAGGTGAAGCTGGATGCAATTTTTTAAAAGGTGGATGGATATGTGCCTGTTTTCTTCAAGAAATAAATAAGTTTCTTGCATGTTTTGTAGCACTGATTGACAATGTTATGCATTGCAGCAGGAAATTCTTCAATTGGTTGGCTTAACCTCAATTCCCCGGTATGGGACATGTGCTCACACATTGCTTAAATCTCTGCAGAAATGGTTGCTATGGTAAACGACCAATGCAAGAATCTGTTGTTGCCTGGAAGAGCAGATTATTGCCTTTAAACCATCAAGGCAATCTTTTTTGTTATTCAATCAATTCGGATTTGATATCAAATTACATATTGTCTGATCATGTCAATATTGAAAGGATTGTAGTACAATATTGCAGAATAAGGAAATAGAAAATAGCTGTATAAGCAGGGACTTTAAAATGGTACATACAGTTTCTATGGCTCTCAGATCAAGTTCCCAGTTCTAACCTAGTGTCATAAGAGGCCCGCTGATTGATAATAGGGTAAAAATACTCAACTGTTTTGAGCATTATCTGAACAAAACTATACTGGAGTCACTCTAGGTGCATGGATAAATTAGTTTTTGGATCCCAAAGGCTGATTATCTTCTTACAGCTGGCTTGCCAGCGAGCAGCAAATAAGCTTATATGTTGTCCCTCTTTAACATTTATGTACGATCCTAATTTAGATCTTTAATCTAATCAAACATATGAAAGTTCCTTCTCTGAAGATTCTTTCTCCTCCCAATTCTTTACAATATTATTAATCTGCCCCAGTTGTAGCTTTTCTGTTTGTATGAAATGCCATACTGCATAACTCTGCTCACAAATACTCGTGCGTTAAATCCAATTACACAGTACGTGATGATACTCCAATATGATGTGTCATGAAGTGCTAGGAATTTGATTCCCCACATGGTGAGTTACTGATCTCATCCAAGCCATCAGTGGGAGATGGCAAGGGATGTCAAGTGCTTATCCACGGGGAAGAAGGGTAAATAAGAGTGAGGGTTGCTCAGGCTGTTCTTTGCACTTTCGGGTTATATTGGCAGAAGCTTGGAAGCAGTTTGCCAGCTTGGCTGGGGAATGGTGCATAACATGCGAGGACTGGGAAAGGGAAATGGCAGAGTGAAAAATCATACACTTTAAGTTATTTCCTTAATGTCTTTACCAAATTAATTTCAGGGTAATGCTTTGTATTTTCTACATGCCCGTGTCCTTACATATACTGAGCAGCTAAAACTCCTTTTAATTCACATCCTTTGCATTATTTCTTTAGTCTTGCAATACCTCCAGTATTTAGATTGCTATTTTTAAAGCATTCAGGGAAAGGAGCAAAGTACAACACAATCATTAAGCATTATTGTTTTTTTTAAAGCATCCGTACTTCTGAAAGTAGCAGATGCTGCTGTCAGATTAGTGAGGAATTTGGATCCTTCCTTGTTTGATCAAGAGCTTTCTCTTTTATGAAATAAGCGGACCGCTTGTGTAAAGGAAGCGGGGAAGTGAATTCAATTAGATGGATCCTATTCAAATTGAAAATAAAGGGGCGACATTTTAACTTTAGATTCAAACCAGAGTGATCAAACCACATCTCCCGCCTCATGTTCCCTTCCTAAGGTGTACTTACATCAGAATTGCTTGTTTTCCTCAATTAAAATTGCCTATTGTGTAATAACCCCTCTGTAACCGGCTGAACTTGTAGATGCGGATAAGCAGGTGCAGCTATGGGGAGCAGAAAGAAAATGCATCAAGAGCAAAGCAGCAGGCAGTAGGAACAGCATCCAGTAAAGAGCAGTCAGTGTTGTCGAGTGGCGAGAGGCGCACAGCATAGTCCTACAGTGTACAAGCTGGTAAGTCAGACAGGCACAGTAAGAAATAATTTTGTGGTAAGTATCGTGGAGAAAAAAGATTTTCCTGTTATGAGTTGTCAATGACTTGATCGATAATTATAGTGCAGGAATTAACATGGGTTTAGATTGAAGGCACAGTAAAGATCCTGTTAGTGTACCACAGAAACCAACCTGTCAGACCCAGGCTGTGACACACAGTTTTTCTTTAACATGAAAATATTTTCTGCGAAGGTAAATTTTTCAAATTCTCATGGACAATCTTGAGTAGTTGTGGTGAACCGCAGTGAGTGAAAGCATTGCAAACAGCATGCATTGTAATTTCAGATCAACCCAGGGGATCACTCAAGCACTATCACAGCCATGGTGCAAGTTGGGAACTTTGTAAGGTTTTTAATCTTGATAGAATCTTCATCAACTGCAGATGTCTTTACTCACTCCATTGCCACAGATGCATTTTCAAGAAAACTACTGATATTCTGGGTCTGGCTAAAACAGTGACTTTTTCCGATCATTGAAACTTACCCAACTGCATTCTATGTTTCACCGTGTTCCCCTGCCCAAACTGAATTGGGTAACCTGGTGCAGGAGCAGCGCTCCAAAAGCTAGTGGCTTTCGCTACCAAATAAACCTGTTGGACTTTAACCTGGCGTTGTGAGACTTTTTATTCTGCTTATCCCAGCCCAATGCCGGCATCTCCACATCAAACTGAATTGACTACATCTCGGTTTGCACAAAGTCCCACCTCAACTTTACCTTTCCAAAACTTTCTTTTTCCTAATCAAAACATCTCATCCTCTCTATCCTTGGAAAACATTCACCCTGTTTCTAACTCACAATTCTCCCTCCTCTAGTCTTCCACCACCATTGCTGCCCCACTCAGTTAATCCATTCAACAGATCTGTTGTCTTAGCCTTTGATGCCCTCATCTGCACAAAATCACTTATAACTTCCATCTCAGTTGCTGTCCTGGGTTAGTGTCCACATCTGTAAACTCATCTGAGTTCTGTAGACTTCAGGGCACTTTAGGATTAAGAGAAAATGCTACTGAGGACCCATTACATGTTTAGAAAGGTATAATGAAACCTAATATTTAATTTTGGGCATCAATTTCCATTCCTCCACTCTGGTGACATAGCCTAGACCAAAATCATCTTGGACAGTAAGCACATTCCAGATCCCGCTACCTCAAAGACAGCACATTTTCTGTCCCCATTGTCCCTAACCCATTCCACCTCCTTATCTCCAAAAGCAATGCAAGGAGCCTAAGGATGTTCTCATATAAAAGAGACTGTCCCATCTGAATGGATCTTTAGTCTCCCAGTTTTGGTTTCCCAGTCCTTACTGCTGTACATTGGTATTTGTGCTTTACATGAACTTCCTCCCACTTCATCTCATCCTACCATCATACTCTCCTATTCTGTTCTCCCGATGTAATTATCTCTTTAGCAAAGTTATTCATAGAGGTATGGTTAGATGACACATCTATTGTGATATCATTCAGCCTTTCCCCTTTAGATCATCCTCAGTCCATGACAAACATTGTCAGATTACCTTTCCAACACCAAATCTTTGGGTAAACCAAATATTTCTCCAATAGAAATGTGGCATGTCCAAGGCCATCCTTTTCAGCTCCTACCGATAACTCTGTGCCCTTGTGACAGAACAGATCCTTCCCCTATATGGCTGCTAACTTTGGCTGAACAAAACAATGCAGAGCTTTATTAAATCTATTACAAGGAATAATTGATTTGACTTGAACAATGTTATGCAGCTCCATTTTTAATGTGTGCCCTCTATTTCTTGGAGAACTACTCCATGCTTTTGTTACTTACGAGGTCAATTTGTCTAGAATTCTATAAGCCATTCGCCTATGCTCTACCCCAAGAAACTCAATAAAATCTCTGCCATTGGTGCTTGTCTTGCACTATTCTCTGCTCACCCATTTGGTCTTCCATGTCAACCTTTATTAGTCCAATGTCTCTTGACGCATTAACCTCAAAATTATCATTCTTATTTGCAGCTTGTTCTAAAGCCACTCTGCTTCTACATCCACAACTTACCCCCACACCATGCACTCACCTATACCCTTCAGTTAGCTGATTCTGGTCTTTCACGTCTATTCCCCTTTCCTCTACTTAACAACCGGTGGGAAGAGCCCTTGGATGTTTCAGCCTTATTCTCTGAGACTCTTCAAAGCCTCCCAACCTTCTTGCTTGCTAAATTTATCCTTTCCTTCAAAATACCCCCAAACCTTATCTCTTTAACTGTGCCTTCAGTCATTTCCCTACCACTTGTCGTGTGTCCTATCACTATTATTCTTGGTGAATATACTTCAGAGGTGGTGAGGCCAGCGTTAGATTGGGTTGCGCACAGTAAGAAGTCTCACAACACCAGGTTAAAGTTCAACAAGTTTATTTGGAATCACAAGCTTTCAGATATTTCAGAGTTTACTTGAACTGAATTTTCTGTATTCTGGCTTATTTGATTTATTCAACAAAATTTGGTCCTGAATTAGTTGATTAAACCAATAGCCCACACACAAATGTTATTATTTTATGCTTATTCCTTTGCTATTGTCAACAATACCCATCCTTTTGAATGGATAGCTTGAAAAATTATGCTGTATTCTCTGTGACAATGTCAAACCTATAACTGATTTGATAAAATCATTAGTAGTCACACTTTCCACTTAGCTCTTAGTTTTTGACTGCTGCATATATAGCACCTGGAACTCTGAATCTTATGTCAGATTATTAGATAGGAAACTGATGATGCTTCAGCGTCCGTTAGGTAGTATTTACTGGTTTCGTCTTTTGCAATCCAGTAAAGACTTCTTTGCCTCTTTGCCTATTTACACTATAATTCTAAATTAGTTTAACATCAAGTTGTAGCTATTCTGAAATTAAGAGCTTCAAAACTGACCAATGTTATTCACATTCGTAACTTGGTCCCTTTAAATAAAATTCCACAGGCTACCTCATCGTTTGTTATATTAATTTGTTTGTAATAATCAACAGAGTTTGGACATAGTCAGTCAGTTGCTCATCCATAGTTATTTTGTTTCTGCACATCAACAGAATTCTTCACCTATTTTTCTTTTAATAGTCATTTGGTAGTACAGGTCCTGAATAGTGCTGAAAAATAAGTTATTTTTCATTTTTCTCTTCTTGTACATCATTGTAACTTCAACTATTAGATGATGTCATGGTTTCTTATATAATTTAGAGGTGAAAAGTTTGAATGTGAGGTTCAAAGAGTTCATGGTGATTGCTGTTACAAAACTGATAGACCAGTAAACATAACAGGCATGCAAACTTTATCGGAAACAAGTGTGAGGATTATTTAAACATTCAGGTGTGAAAAGTTTTGTCTGCATCAGTTCCCTTAATCAAATACCGGACACGTAAATTTGTAGGTTATAACAGTAAGGGTTGACTATGTACCTCAAAATGGTTCACAAAATGCTTACGTGTATACTGTCATGTCCAGTACAAACATATCATATTATGAACTTTCAATCAATACTTCTAAAAATTGAGAAGCCGTTCAAGTGGCTGCCACAAATTATGTGACTTTAGGCATTTGCATGGGTGCATTTACACGTACGTGCGTGCATGCTTGCAAGCATTCGATGTCAGGGTTTGTGAGAATAAATAACCGCTTGAATGTTAAACTCACAAATGCTTGCTGCTGAATTATTTAATTAGAATATACATCCCAAGGATAAGAAAACACACAACTCTTTCCACGCAAAATATACTGATGATGGGCAGTAAGAGAGATAACATCTTTTCTCTGTGACAACATAAAGAATAACTAGTTCTAGGTAGTGGAGGCAGTGACACAGAGATATTGTATTTTGACTAGTAATCTAGAGATCCAGGTTAATGCTCTAGAGACCCTGGTTCAAATCCCACCATGCCAAATCGTGAAATTTGAATTCAATTAAAAAAAGTCTGGAATTAATCATCCAATAGTGATAATGAAACCATTTTTGCTTGTCATAAAAACCCAAACTGGCTCATTAATGTCCTTCAGGGAAGGAAATCTGCTATCCTTACCCAGTTTGGCCTACATGTGACTCCAGATCCGCAGCAATGTGGTTCACTCTTAACTGGTCAAGCAAGCCATTCGGTTTCAAAGGTAATGAAGGATGGGCATTAAATACCAACAAATAATTTTTAAATATGTATATTCGTAAGGAACCAAACATAGGATTATTGCTATCAGTCTCAGATCAGTGGCTACAGGGAGTACAGGGAAGAACACTGAACATGATGTATCCTCAGCTGTTAAAGTACAGAATGTTGAAGTACATTCAAATTCTGCATAGGAATTGTAATGGACTCTCCAAGCACTTAGCACAAGCAAGTTTGACCCCACACTGGAACAAACTTGTCATTTTCTATCATTTTAAAATCACAAACCTTTCTACTTTATAACTGAATGTTCTAAGTGAGTATTCACTGTGTTGGGGAGAGCACAAAAGTTAACAATTATAATCATGAAGAGGTGGCTGTTTAAATTACACGCTGATCATAATTTCCTCAGCTCATAATCTTGTCTTTGCTTCATTGGATTTAGTTTCCATGCAAATATATTTCCATAACTGTGTTACAATTTCCATTATTAATTTAAAAACTTGAATGATGTGCACTTGCAGTTAACTTGCCACAAAAAACGGGCCAAGCTTCCTTACGCACATATCATTTAAAACCCAATTACTCAATCAAAATTGAACTCTGGCAAAGGGTCATGCAGACTCAAAACATTGGCTCTATTCTCTCTCCACTGATGCTGTCAGACCTGCTGAGCTTTCCAAGCATTCTCTGTTTTTGTTTCCGATTCCAGCATCCACAGTATTTTGCCTTTATACTTCAGATGAGATTCCTATGGCTGGAATGTTCTCCACTTAAAAGATTTTTGCACACCAGGGCCATTTCTAGGTCATTTCTAGGGGAGAGCCAAACAGAGTTGCTGAAGGAAAGGATGGCCAGTAACTCATTGAGAATGTCTTGTGTTCCTCAGGTATACAGATAAGGAGAGGATGTTAGAAGACGAAGGGGCAATACTGATGCTGAAAAGGCACTCAAATCCTGACCCGTACCACTTGATCCACCTGCAGTGAAAACACTTCCAATCGAAAACAGAATTTAATGCTTTAAAATAACATTAACGTATGCCTGGCATGGTCTTCTTCCTACCCCCCACACCCCCCCCACCCCCTCTCTGCTCTCATCTTCCTTGAGGAGATAAGCTGCAGGCGTACCCATGCAACTTTCAGAAAATATTGTCATGGCAACATAGGGGTTAATTGACTATCATCACTGACAGACTGTTAGCCATTAACATTGGGAGTCTTCCTTCAGGATAATCACAAGAAGGTGAGAGATCTCTCTACCACCAACACCAAAGCTGTTTCCGTGGGGCTGGGAAAATTCCACCTTATCTTTCATCATAATTAATTCCTCATACTCATCAGTTCTAACATAAACTCAAGGCATTAGGCCAGAATTTGCTGTTAAAAAGCAGTGAGGCCTAATGGCATTCATCATTGTCATTGTTTATATACAACAATTTCTGCTGAATAATAAATAAGTGATTAGATGCCAATATTCAAAATTTACTCATAGGGTTATGCTGCAAGCTCCACAGAAAAGGCATGTTTCTGATTGCTCCGCCATTGTATTATATCAATTGTATGGAGGATCATCAAGTTGCCAAAAAAAGGAAACATGTCATAATTGTAACTATACTCATAATAATATGATAATTGTTAATTACTATCAATCAGCCTCTCTGGCACTGAAAATGACCTGTTGCACATGTAACTGAAAATGACCTGTTGCACATGTAACTGAAAATGATCTGTTACACATGTTATTCCTTCAGGTGCTAAGTATCGTTAGAGATTGTTAAATGCAAAAATGGTAAAAAATCTGTTTTATTTTTGTTTCTTTGTTGTTCTGTTTTTACTGTATTTTTTGTCCAATCTTTCTTTCTCTCACTTTATTCCTCTTCCTGCCATAGATTTGACATTGATTCATCCACTTTAGTTCAGCTTGCTTCTCAATCCTCCCTCGGTTTATTTCTCAATATTTCAATCTAACAGGTTATAAGGAGAAACACATTGGCTTGCTCTGTTTCCCTTACTGTGTTATGATCAACTTTGTGCATTCAGCAAAAATGTTTAAACTTAAATGTGCACAAAGAAGTCCAATGCCAGACACGCCATCAGATGCCCCCCACCACCCCTGCCACAACAGAAAAAAAAATCTGGACCTCTATTTGGCTGGGCACTTGCTATTACATAATGTAGCAACCCTTTCATTGTTTATTAGATTGTTATCTGAAAAGCATTTTTCCTGTTGCACATTTTTCTTGCAATTTAAAATTTGTTACACAATCTTCTTCACCATTATTGGAATGAATATCAATTTTTTTTTATTTGTTCATGGGATATGGGTGTCGTTAGCAAGCCCAGCATTTATTGCCCATCCTTCTTTATCTAATTTGTCCTGGTTACCTTATGTTTCTCAGTACTAAATGTGACAGGCTTCTGAGTATCTATTGCTGTCCAACTGCTATTCCTCTCCTTGGAATATTCTGTACAACTGTAGTCTTATCACTGAACATAGATGTTCTACTTGTCACACTCCTGAGACATTTCACTAGTCACACCTGCCCAACTAAAATTATTGCCACTTATATAGACTCTCAGTTTTGTATTTTCCACCAAATTAATTAACTTCTGCCTCAATACTATAAATTTTCATTTTTGTCATAAGTCTCGTGGGGGGTCTTATTAAATGGTTACACAAGTCAGGGTAAAAAGTCACTACCTTTCTTCACAGCTCTGTTAAATTCTCCAAAATATCCAGCAGATTTGTTAGGCATGACCTGTCTTTCACAAACCCACATTGGCTGGATTTATTACTTTTACTGCTTTTACTCTTGCTAGATGCACTTCAATTGCTTCCTATATAATAGACTCCAATAATTTTCCCACTGTAGATGTCAAACTAACAGGCCCTTAATTCCCAGGACCATGCTTCTGACCTTTTTAAAAAAATTGGAATCACATTAGTTACTTTCCAGTCTTTAGCTATCGTCCTTACATTCAATGGGCTTTGCACAATTTCTGCCAGAACATTCTTTACTTCTGCCTTAATTTGTTTGATTATTCAGAGATGCTTTCCATCTGGCTCCAGTACTTCATGCATATTCAAGTTTTCCAGTTCTGTAATCATTTCACTTTGGCCTCTTGTTATCTTTGTTAACTCAGACAGGTTTCTTACACATTAGCTTCAAGTTCAAAGGAATATCAACAATCCAAAGTAAAAACTGTTGTAGAAAAACAAGTTGAAAGTTTTGTTACACTCTCATTCTCCGTCATTATCTTGCCCATCACCCTTAAAGGTTTTTATTAATACTTTGACTGTTACAAATACATCCAAAAGATTCTCTCCTTTCTTGAATATTCACTGTTTTTTTCCCAAAGCTTCTCTCTTGTCCAAAATTATCTTTACTGTGCATGTACGTTTTTCCATACAGATCATTTAATAGCTTTTCTTTTCTATCTTGAACTGCTTTTTGTGCTTAAGCATTTCATTTTTGGCATTATCTTCCCACATTCAATTTTTAAACTCTTGAACTGTCAAAACGCTATAAAATTTGAGGTGGTATAGTGGCACAGTGGTTGACACTGTTGCCTCATATTATAAGGGACCCGGGTTCAATGCCGGCCTTGCGCGGCTGTCTGTGTGGAAGTTTGCACATTCTCCCTGTCTCTGTGTGGGTTCCCTCCAAGTGTTCCCGTTTCCTCCTACAGTCCAAAAATGTGTGGATTAGATTGATTGGTCATGGTAAATTCCAAGACTTATAGGTTAGGGGGATAAATACTTGAGTCTATAGAGGTAGGGCCTGGGGGGATGCTCTGTTGGAGAGTTGGTGCAAAGTTGATGGGCTAAATGGCCTCCTCCTGCTCTGTAGGGATTCTATGATTCTATGAATTTGGTGCATTACATGATTTTTTTTAAAAAGCTATTTGTTCACACAACAAAATCCCTGAAAATTTCTGTGGAATGTTACTATGATGCTTTATACTGCGGTTATAAAATATAATATTAAAATAAACATCTTTGAGTAAAAAATATTAACACTTAAAGTTGGTTTTTGAAACCCGAAATTGGACCCAACATACATGCTAATTCTGAAACATTACTAATGCGGTAGTTAAATTATATAAACTAAGAGTATCTTTAGTTTTATAATATTAAATCTAAATTACAAAGTTAAATACCTAAAAAATGATTGAAACTAAGTAGTTTTAAAAACATTTCCTGTGTTAATATAAGGAATTCAGCCAGGTTGCCTATGGTGGCCCATCCAAACAATGGAACTGGATGGGCTGATCAGAGAGAAGACAATAATGACAACATGGTTTATGGCCAACTGTCTCTGCTAGTTACCAATGAAAAAGAGAATAGAACCAGGAAGGAATCTGTAACTGGTGCAAAATGCCTGAAAGGCAAGCTGAGAATTCCATGTTTTTGGAGGATAGATGGGTGAACAGGAGTGCAACTCGATCTTAACAATTAGATATGGATTCCCTCAATGGCTAAATGAAATTACCCAGAAAGTAGATAAGGCAGACTTTAATTCCCAACCTGTGTTATCTTAACTATTTCTAGGCAGAACAGCTACAAAAGCCCTAAAATTGGCCCCAGTGCCTCTGAACTGTGGAGATGGGATAGTGGGGAGAGATCCTGTTTGGTATCTTGCTTTTTCTGTTGAAAACACGTAAATCTAGATATCAGGTAACGGAAGCATAACTACGATGCTCCTAATGAGCCTGCGCTCACCATCCAGGCTCATATGCAAATAATAGTTGATTTGGTGAGATAGTGGAAGGTGGCTAACACTTGTGGAAATGTATTCCAGCACAGGATCAAGTATCCTTCACATAGGAGGAAAGAAAATTGGCAAAGGAAGATAGAAGATTACGCAACAACACTTTCTTATTTGTAAAGCAACTTATAATAACTAAATAATTTTATTTTAAACAAATAATTTTAGTTAAAACAACTTATAATAACTTATAACAAAAGCGACTTACATTTTGTTCTACCTAGAATTTACTGACCAATTAAAAAAAGGAGTAGCAGGAGTTCCATGGATCATTACTTTATTTTAATTTGACTTTTCTAAGCCAGGATGAAATCTTTAAACATCATGTTGGTGCATTCCCAATGTGAATGTGCAGAGATGGCTATAACATTGGCTAAAATAACAAAGGGGATGAAACCCAGATGTTACACTCTACACGCGACAACTAATGGTCTCACAGAGTTAAATCCATAACTCAGACTCTGTATTTTTAAATAGTCTGCTATTCATTTACACACTTGAATTGTTGTTCATCCCTTCAACCCACTGCAGAGCCAGGATCAGCTATAAATATTTGGAAAAAAACGTAATCCATCAATTACTGACCTGATCAGTCCTTTCTTCATTAGCAACACAATATGATCTATTATAGCTAGACATTTTTTTAACTGTTTTTCCACATCCCTAATCTTCAATCAAGAGTTTGGCTTCTTCCCAGGTTACTCTACCCTTGATCTCAAACTGTTTCTCTATTAGCATGGGGCCAATGGTTTAAATCAAAATGTTGAAACTCATGCTGATTCTCCTGACATCTTAAATGCTTTTGACACATTCATTTGGCACTGCTCCCTCCCTGTTCAGCTCAGGCATGTCATAATATGTGATTCCTTTGTTAAACTAGTTTGCTCCTATTGATATATTTCAAAACATATATAAATATAACTCTCTGGACTCGTTCCCATTTTAGCTACAAGCTGGTAATTAATACTGTTCAGACCATCTGATAAAATAGCTCTCCTTTTGCTGATGATTCATTGTTACTATTCTTCCACCTAAATGCTTGCTTCTTCTACCAGAAAACATCATGTATTCTACATGGTCAACTGCCCACAACCTTTCCTCTTCAACATATGCAAGATGTTTTCCATATCACCCCTCAGAACCACAATTCATTTGATCAGTAATGTTCTGAACTTTGCCTTAGCTTCCCATATACTTACCCGTTCATAGTTTAAACTGATTCTTACACTGCTCAGTATATTATCTTGCTTTGTGATGCTGAACAACATCTCTTCTGTCTATCCTATTCAATATATTAATTGTTACCCCAAGGAGTTATGAAACCCTGTTACTCCATGTTTCATTCTGAAAGGTTTCCCTACGTGCAAGAACATGGCTTCTTGACATTTTTGTTGCTTTAAAGTTTTCATCACTGTTGCAAAAATTTAGTTCACAATTTATGCATTCTAGGCTGTAACTTTTAGTTCTAGGAGTATAAATTTAAGGTCACAGGTTAAAATGTTAAATCTAAGTGCAGAAATCTTACTGAAAAATTGTAAGTAATCCTGAAGTAAGTTTGATTCAAACAAACTTGTATTTAATTACAGTTAAATGTTAATCGACATTGATCTTCAAGGTCAGAATTAGAAGTGTAAGAACTGAAAAATGGAAGACTCATTTTTGGACGTCTTGGCAGAGCCAGGATATCTATTGTTATCTCTATTGAAGAAGCTAAAGCTAGCAATTTTGTAAAAGAATATTGCAAAAACACCCTTAGATATATAAATTATGCACATGAGTTATAGAATTAAAGAGTTGGCATTGAAAGTAAAACAATTTACATTTCTGTTTGAGACGATTGACATATTGACGTATTGTTATCACGATGGACTGTGTGGTAGAAGGTTCCATTGTTTGGGTTATCTGGACGCTTGCTCTGAAAGCAGTCATTTGTACTTTTCTTTGGTATAGATTACATCTCAGTAGATTGAGAGAGCTAACCGGAGATACTTGTTAGTTAGACCTGCACTGTAATCAGAGAAAATACTAACTTTATTATTCACCATGCGGAATGTGGGTGGGCCTGAAGCTCAGTTTGAACTTTGTGAGGGGAAAAGAAGGTGGAAGATTTGCCTAGCTTGAAACTAGGGGAAGAAACTTAGAATATTCCTCACTTGGCCTTTTGGCTAAGATCAAGTGTTAAGTCAAGCCTAAGGTGGGGTGCAATGCCTTATCTTGTCAGTTTGGATTTTGTTTATCTCTCTCTTGAGGACTATGAATTGGATTGGAATTTGGTTTTTGGAGCAAGCAAGAAATAGATTCATGTCTGTCCAATCCACTTGAGCATTGGCTTTGTTACTTTAAGAATGGAGTCAAAAATTGTGGCACAAGGCAGTTTGCAGTTCACTTGTTCAGTCCTGCTGGAACAGCCAAGATCCAGAAATTAACTATGAGACTAGCAACTGTACAAAGCTGTGGTAGCATAGAGGACCACTCAGATCCAATGTTTCTCCTGACCTTAAATCCCTAAGCAAACATTTAATGAAGCCTAATTTGAGCTGAGAGGTTCATAGTTGTGACACACTGAAGAGAATTTGGACAATGGCTCAACCAAAAACTAGTGGAAGTAATCCTATGAAATGTCGTACCTCAGAGAATTACTCAAATACTGAGCAGAAATCAAAGTGACTTCATGGGGTCTGTGGCATGCCTTTTGGTTTGTCCCTACAGAAGTGAATGAATCTTCAAGGTTCTTGTAATTATAAGAAAATTCCTGGGGGTGGGAAAGTAAAAAGTAGAACTGAGTTCATCGCATTGTTAATTACAAATGATGGTGTTAATATTAACATTGCTTGCTTTGTTTAATTATTATATGCAATAAAGTTTGTTTAAATTTATAAATGGGAAATCATATGTTGCAGTTCTGTTAGTTAATTATAGGCGTTCAGATTTTTCTGAAAACCTTACTGGTCTCTAACAGAATCATAACATTAAGGATGGGATTTTCAGGCCGCACTCACCCTGAAACCAGAAAATTCCACCCAATGGACCTTTTCATGGTCCACCCCTTGCCCACTCTGATTCCCATGGTAGGCAGAACAGGAAAATTTGCCCCTACCACTCTTTATACCAGTTTAACACCACCAATTCCCAATGTTGCAACAACTTCATTCTATTACCTTTACTTGCACTTTTCAATCAACTTTATGTAGGCACATTGTTGATAAATCAAATCAAACAGAAAATAATTACTTCACATTGTGTAAATGTAATGAGTTGAAGTGCTCCATCCAGCTACCAAGCTTAAAAATTAAAACAAAACTGGTAAGGTAAAGTTGTCATTGTGCCAGATGACCATAGGCTGCTCTCCCAACTGAAGGGGATAGCCAAGGATCAAAGACCTCAGGTAAAGGGCAAGGTTGAGAAGATGGGCCTTCGTGAATAACCTCAGCCAGTATAGGAATGCTGTTGGCATCTCTGAATCACTAACCAGTTGTCCAGCCAACTGAGCTAAACCGACCCCCAAAACAAAATAATTTGTCAAAGATTATGCTTTTCTACTAAAACCTTACTTTATTAAAAATCACTATGGTGATAACCATATGAACTATCTTTGATTATATTCACTTAAAAGCTTGAGCTAAGTATTGTCTTCAATTGTGTTCAAGTCCTCACAGTTCACTGTGTTGTGTGCTGTTTGTCAAGCCAATCATTGGTTACAGAGAAACCTAAACTGAAGATTAAGCATGAGAAAGCAGACATTTCAAAAGCATTGACATAAAACTCCTGTTTATACATTGAATTTAGTGAGTGTCATCACTGTGCAGATCCAAGTTACAAAACACAACACCTGATGACAAAGATAGAGAATAGTTAAACTTACCAGTTCCAACACCTTTGATTTATTTGTTGGAAGAGCCATGGGAACACTACATTTTGGGATTCAAGATGTCCTTTATAACAATGGTTATGGATGGTCCACAGGTAGCAGCGACCTGCAGGAAGGTGATACTCATCCATTGCATTGGGGCAGAGGGCAAGCGAGTATTAAAGCAGCTCACAGAAAACACATCTAAATTTGACACAGTACCCTTAAAAAAATACATTGTGCAAAGAAAAGTATGATGATCGAACAATATAGATTCCATCAGTGATGCCAGGGAAATGGTGAATCCATAAAACAGTGCACGGGAGAGTTGCAGCAATAGGCTTTCAGATGTAAATTTGGCAACTAACTAACAACTAATTTGTAACAGACTATTTGGAAAAACTTCAATACCACAAATTAAGAAGTGACTCCTCATGGAGAATGATGATTTAAACTTGGGAAAAGCCACAATCTTGGCATTCAAAAACAAATCTGCCATGTTTCTTTCATTGCACCCTCAGACGTAGGTTCATGGACAAAGTTTGCCCAATTAGCTCAAGTGTAAAGACCATGAACAAAGTGACCTCAGCAGTCTCATCAGCGTTTGTCCCATCATAGTCAAATACACTCAGAAATATCCCCAAATTGGGGAATAACACATCAATTCACAGCATCATATCCATTTCAAGAGAAAACTTACCCTCTAAAATGAATCACTTTGTGCATTTACCCTGCTTATCCCCCTGACACTAACGGGCAATTTAGCATGGCCAATCAACCTAACCCGCAAATCTTTGGATTGTGGGAGGAAACCAGAGCACCTGGAGGAAACCTATGCAGACACAGGGAGAATGTGCAAACTCCACACAGATGGTGACCCAAGGCTGGATTCGAACCCAGTGAGGCAGCAATGCTAATCACTGTGCCACCATGCCACTCTCAATGAAAAGAACAAAAGAGTATGTGATCATCAGTGCTCTTTCAACTCACACAAGACGATGTGAAGCTCAACATGGACAAAAGCAGAGTACCCAATCCCCAGCTGCTGAAATGCAGGGTCACGGTGCCCCATACACTGAAGCTGCAATGGGCAAAAATGCTCAAAGAGAGTTGACAAACAAAAGGAGTCCACAAAACAAAGCTAACAAAGCAAATATTCCAGTAGAAACCCCAAGGAAAGGCCAGAAATCTCTACAAGAAAGCAACAAATTCTTGCCTGAACTCCTCACAACTCTCACAGCCCTTGCTTCCTTTTATCCCACTCATGGGTGAGAAAAGTGAAAAAACAGAAATGCTGTCTGCCAGTGTTGCCTGTGTGACGACCAGTAAATCTCATGGGCAACATAAAGTTGTCTTGAATTGTCCCTTTAATTGCTTTAAGTAGCTGATGAATTGTTGCTGAGCACACATGTGCCTGCTATCCATAATATTGCACATTCACATCTGGAAGCGACTCCAACATCTTCTCTTGATTTTACACTCCTTCAGGTTGGCCGTGAAGGGCACCCACCATTGCCGTATAGCATTCCAGCCATTGAAACTAAATAGCAAGCACGAGGAAGCAGACATTTAATTAGCATTGAAACAAAGCTCCTGTTCACACACAGCACCTAACAGGACTTTTCTCTGCACATTTCTGAAGGACAAACGCAAAAATATCAAGGTTTCAGGAGTGGACATAATGGGCAGGATTTTACAGCCTTGTTCATCCCAAAACCGTAAAATCCCACCCATGGTCAACGGACCTGCCCATGCTCTGCCCTTCACCTGCTCCAATTCCCATGGCAGGTGGGACGATAACATTCCAGCCCATATTTCTCTTCCAAGCAGGCTGCTAATTGATTTCTGCCCATTTCTTTAAGTACTCTTGATGGAGAGTTGCATTTGACTAGTTCTTACTTCTCCATCTCACACTCTCTCGAGCACTAATCTGAGCAACAAATCTGTGAATGACAAAAGGAGTTCAAGTTCTTATGAGTAAATTGAACCAAAAGATGTGATTGAAGGCACAAAGACCTTTTCCTGACTTCTATTTCTGGTGTGTCAGCATCACTGACTAATATCTGTGCCCTGCCACCATTCAGAAGGGTTGCACTAGCTAAACCAGGAAACGATCTGCTGAAATAGTCGTCTTGTTCAATCAAAACTTTTCATGTTGGATCTTGAAGGTTTCAAGACCATGGATATATATGGCTTTGACTGTGGTGAGGAGGTGGTGGCATAATAGTAATGTCACTGGATTAGCAATCCAAAGACCCAGTCTAATACTCCTGTATGCACAGTTCGTGGAATTTAAACAAAATTAATAAATCTGGAATCAAAAGCTAGCTCCAGTAATTGCAACCGCTCCTTTAAGGAAGCAAATTTGCTGAACCTCCCAACTTCCAATTCTTAGATGGGCACCTGGTCTGGCCTACTTGTGTCTTCAGATCAAAAGAAATGCGGTTGACTCCTGACTGCCCTCTGAAATGGCCTAGCAAGGCACTCGAATCAAGGGGCAAGTAGGAGCAGGAGATTAATGCTGGCCTTGCCATTGATGCCCGAAGCTCATGAAAAGGAGAATGAACAAAAATAAGGCTGAATCAGTATTTGTCAGTGCTTATTCCTTCAAACATGTATCTGTTTTGAAACACAAGAGCTTCAGTTGTTTGCTTTACCTTCTATTCGCTATCCTGCAGAATGGCTGAAAAATAATGGAGGGAGATTGTCCTTCACACACCTCTCAGGGTCACTGGTTCCTGATACTTCCCCATCCACTGAGGGAGCAAGTGAATACAGCATGGGAATACGACAGATTTTCCTGTTTTCTTTTCCCTCACCCTTGCTGCTACATCCCAGAGTTAGCATGTGGAAAATTGTAGTAGGTCCCAGGGAATGTTGATCAGCACCTTAATTAAGGAAGGCAGTCTTATACTGACCTTCTTGGCAACCACAAAACCTATCACCTGAAGGTGTTGATCTTGAGTACACAGTGTCACAGCAGTTAGAACTGCAGCCTCGCAACACCAGGGACTCGGCTTCAATTCTAGCCTCAGGTGACTGTGCGGTTTGCATGTTCTCCCCATGTCTGCATGCATTTCCTCCGGGTGCTCCAGCTTCCTCCCACAGTACATTGGTGCGCAGTTTAGGTGCATTGACCATGCTAAATTGCCCCTTAATGTCGCAAGAAGTGCAGATTAGGGGGGATTAGCAGGGTAAATACATAGGGTTACAGGGATAGGGTTAGGTTTAGGTGGCTTAGGGTTGGTGTTAGATGCTCCTTTGGAGAGTTGGTGCAGACCCAATGGGCCAAATGGCCTCCTCTGCACTGTAGGGATTCTGTGATACATATTCCACCATGGCAGCTTGAGATTAAAAAATTTAAAAATCAGTAATGGTGACTAGGCAACTAGCAGCCCATAGTAAAAACACATCTGGTTCATGAAAATCCTTCAGATCAGGAAACCTGCCTCTTTATCCCATCACCTTCCTCTCCGCTCTCCCTCACTCCTTCACAATTCCCAAGCCCTCCCTCTCCTTCTTTCCCAGGGCCATCTCCTCCCCTCCCACTTTCATCCCCTCCCACTTTCATCCCCTCCCTTCTATCTCCTCTCCCCTCCCTTCCCAACTTCCTCCCTTCCCTTCTCTCTGTTACCCAATCTTCTACCCCTTCCCCATCCTTCCCCTCCCCTCTCTTCTCCTTTCATCCCCTTACATCTCCTCCCCTTTCCTCGTCTACCCTTTCCTCTCCTCACCACTCTCCCCATCATCCTCTATCCCACCTCTCCGGTACTCTCCCCACCCTACTCTCCCTCCCTCTCTCCCCTCCTCTCCTGCCCTCGCTCCCCTCCTCTCCCTCCCTCCCTCCCCTCCTCTCCCTCCCTCCCTCCCACGCCTCTGCCTCCCTCCCTCTCCCTCCTCTCCCTCCTCTCCCTCCCTCCTCCTCCTCTCCCTCTCTCGCTCCCCCTTCTTTCCCTCCTTTCCTCCCTCTCCTCTTCCTCCCTCTCTCCCCATCCTCTTCTCCACCCTTCCCCCTTCTCTCCCGGTCCCATTCCCTTTTTCCCTCCCCTTCATTCCAGCCCCTCCCCTTCCACTTCCAGTCTACGTTCTTCCCTCCATTCACCCTCACCCTCCCCTCCACTTGCCCTCACCCTCCACTTGCCCTCGCCCTCCACTCCCCCTTACCCTCCACTCCACTCCCCTTCGCCCTCCCCTTCACTCCCCCTCACCCTCCCCTCCACTTCCCCTCACCCTCCCCTCCACTTCCCCTCACCCTCCCCTCCACTTCCTCTCGCGCTCCCCTCCACTCACCGTCGCGCTCCCCTCCGCTCCCTCTCACCCTCCACTCCACTCCCCCTCACCCTCCATTTCACTCGCCCTCTCCCACACTCCATTCCCCCTCCCCTTCTACTCCCCCTTCCTCTCCCATCTCTTCCATTTCTGTCCCCTCCTTTCCCCTCCTCTCCCCATCCCTTTCTCTCCCCTCCCTTTCTCTCCCCTCCCTTTCTCTCCCCTCCCTTTCTCTGCCCTCACCTCCTCTTTCCTTGCTTCCTCACCCTCCCCTCCTCTCCTCAACTGTCATACCACCTCTGCCTCCCCCGCCTCTCCCTCCCCTCCTAACCCATCCATTTCCCTCTACTCCCTAACCCTCCCCTCTCCCCATCCCCTTCACTTTCCCCACCTCTTCCCCTTCACTCGGTCCTATTCCCTTCCTCTCCCCTCATTCCTTTTGTTCTCCTCATCTCCTATTATTCCCACTCTGTTGTTCCTCAGAACACTTTTACCTCAGTTCCAATTTTATTTCTACCTTCACTTTACTCTTCGCTTCCCATTGAGGTAAAACCTGTTTTGAGTAATTACACAATGAAAATAAACACATCATCTTTACATGGATTATGTTTATATATATATATATCCTTTGTGTTTATTCGTGCAAAAGAATCCTTCATGTGCTTTGAAAGAAATCTACCTTTAGAATAATTGTCACCATTCATGCACAGTTGGCCACCTTGATTCCTTTTATTTATACATCAGGAATTACAGCAGCCGTGTGGAAGATGCACAGAGGAAATCCATCCCCTCTCACCTCGTTCAGATAGAGAGGAATGGTTTTAGCATCCACCATCAGGCTCTCACAGATTGAATTACATGTTAACTGCGAGGATTTTGGAACTGCATAGCCTTCTTTAAAAGATTCAACCCCCTCCACAAACAAAGCCCTTTCTACATGCAGATTTCTCATATTTATTTCCCATTCCTCTCAACCGATTACTTTCAATTCTGTTTATTCCTCCCCCACCCTTGATTATTTTCAATTACACTACATTCCTGAGTGGTAATAATGGTGCTCAGCTGCTTGAAGTTCCACCTCAGAGGGATTCTCTATTTAATGTCAACCAACTAGCACAAGTAGATGCAAATCACATAAACGAGCAGAAAATTATGTTGAGGCACCATTGTAATGAAGCAGAGCTAAAAGTTAACTGACATTTTGTTCATTGAAGAGAGCTCTTCATTAAAAATTTCTTTCTTTCTCCCTATTCCAGGCCTGTGCCCAGTTTCATAGTTTGCTTTAATTTCTGACTAACACCTAGGTGTGCTAGCAGATTAAGCACAACAGTATCATTGTAATTACTGATATTAAGCAGGCACCCCCTCCAACCCCTTTACTTCATTACAAATATAACTTATCCAGAAATACTTTAGAAAAAGGTGAGCTAATAGAGAGCCTTTAAAAATTATGCCAGAGTTTTGTAGGGTTGACATAGAGAAGGTGTTTCCACTTATGTGGAGTTGAAAATTAGGAACCTTTCTTTTCATTCATTCATAGGGCTTGGGCGTTTTTGGCTGGCCAGTATTTATTGCCCTTCCCCAGTTGCCCTTGTTCAGAAGGCAGTTGAGAGTCAACAACATTGCTGTGGCTCTGGAGTCATATGTAGGCCAGACCAGGTAAGGGTGACATATTTCCTTCCCCAAAAGACATTAGTGAACAGATGGGTTTTTCTGAGAATGGTTCCATGGTCATCAGTAGATTCTTAATTTCAGATTTTTTTTATTGAATTCAAATACCACCATCTGCCATGGTGGGATTCGAACCCAGGTCCCCAGAACATTAGCTGAGTTTCTGGATTAATAGTGTAGCAATAATACCTACTAGGCCATCCCCTTAATGTGCATTGCAAGATCATGGTAATAAGTCCAGAAGGGCTTATTCCTTTGCCTGGAGAGTGGTTAGATTATAGAACCCTCAGCCAAAGAGAGCAATTGAGGAAAAAAGTATGGATTTAAGAGGTAGGTAAATACACTGCTGAGGAAGAAAAGGAATAGAAGGATATGCTGATTGAGTTAAAGATATGATGGGAGAAGGCTAATATGCAGCATAAAACACTACTGGCATATACCAGTTGGACTGAATGGCCTATTACTGTGCTGTACATTCTGTATATTTTTATGTAAATCCATATACCATGAGGCCTTGAGTTACCGAAAAAATAGTTAGATTTTTGTGACCTAACTTTTAGTCCGAGAAATGTAGATACACAAAGTACCATTAAAGTCTAACAAATGTGTATGCACGTATAATCAGGCCACACTGCCTTACTGTCAAGAGGAAATGCTATTTGTAAATACTCCATGTCTGCAGGAAAGTCTTCCTGATTCCCAAAGTTATGCATTCACGTGTAGGCTCGATTTCCACTACCGAGGTGGGTAGTACGTGTTCTGGTAGAAAGGGCCCTGAACGTTGTGATTTCTTACTCTGGAGGTGTGAGTTTGAGGTAGAGTCGAGCCCACTCATTCTGGAAGCAGGTTGGTTCAAAGGTTCTGCTTGTGGAACATGTCTCGAGCGCAGTATAAAGTGTGCTTCCCTCTGTAAGCAGTTCCTGCTGTGAGGCAGGAAGCTAATAGTGGATCACGAAAGGAGATACCATCAGAAATCAGGGGAACGCTAACTAGAGTAGTTCAGCTAGTTACTGACTCTGGAAAAGGTGGCCCATCATGATGCCTTTCATAAGAAAATGTAGGGATCAATGTTGTCTATTGAGTTTATGTTATAAAAGAGCACACAGCGGTAACTTAAAGCTTCCCAAGATCAGCCATGGAGATGGTTGCATGGTGCCAATATCAGCTGCTCCAGACACTCAGTATAATGCCTCAGGGCTGATTGTTAGATGCCGTATGCCTTCCCTTCCACCTAACCTTTCACTACCCATCTATTAGGCTGCAGACATCGAAATTCACTTACACCCTTCTGCACCCCCGTTAGCCCATGTACTCACATCTGCTGGTCCTGCAACTTGTGCTAAACATGTGCACTCTGGTCATAGTGGACACACTTTGGCACAATGTGGTTATTTGCCAGCCTCCAGCAGACATTGGAGGCTGGAAATTTTGAACACAAGAATAATGAAGGATGATGGATTGAGCCATACCAATGATGCTGAATGTCAATGTTTCCTGTTGGTGTTCTTGCTTATCAGGCCAGAGCATTTCCTTGAAGATGTGTGGCTCCAATGTAGGAACACAACTCTGTGGCAGCAACCCAGAAGACACTGGCTAATAATAGCTGTGAGATCCTAAAGGCTGGTTAGGTGAATCTCCCCTGCACTGCCAGCCCCTAACCACCTCCCCATACACTGGCTGCACATTGCTGCCAATGCCAAATCTTTGTGGGATAGCAACATGCTCATTTTGACCACTTCTTTTATTCACTGCACACTATACCCCCAATGAATCTGACAGTCTATCCTGTCTCCCACCTGGCTGCACAAGGCAAGGAGGTCACCCTGAAGGGCCACATAGATATCCTCTTCCAATTTCATTAGCCCCAGTTCCAACTCTCCTGGGGACAACCACACATACACTTCTTCTGTAATGGAAAATCTTTGGTTGTCAAACCTTAAATTCACTGCACTCTGCATAAGGAAAACCCATTTTCCGGAGGCCTTTAGAAGCTGTTGCATCTTATCAATAAAGTCACGTAGTGTGGGCTCGGTCGCTCGCAGCAATGAAAATCACATCTGTTTGAAATCCGCAGCACTTTTAATGTCTCTGCAGTGGTGTAGTGGTGTTATTGCTAGACTAGTAACCCTGCAGACCCAAAGTTAATGCTCTGGGGATCCAGGTTCAAATCTCACCACAGCATTTGAAATTCAAAAAAAGCCTGGAATTGAAAGTCTAGTGATGACCATGAAATAATTGTCTAAGAAATCCATTCAGTTCACTAATGTCCTTTTTGGAAGGAAGTCTACCAGCCTTATCTGTTTTGGCCTATATGTGACTCCAAATCCACACCAATGTGGTTGACTCTTAAATGTGCTCTGAAATGGCCTAGCAAACCATTCAGTTAAAAGACAATAACCTTTGGCCCAGCCAGCAACACCCACATTTTAAAAAAAAGTCAGGACCGTGCCCATTGAAACACATCCCACCCCCTGTCTCCAACAGCAAAAAAAGGTATCTGTTGGAAATAGTGGCAGGACTCACAAACCCAAGTCCCAGCTGCCATTTTGAACATCCCCAGAGTCTCCATTTCTCTGCAAGAATCCAGCTCATCCTCTCCCAGGTCCTTTACCTGACCATTTTCAGAGTGGATTGTAATTTATGTCATTGTGGTTATAATCTGCTTTTAGTCCTGTCACTAAAAGGAAAATCCACTCCTCATCTGTCATACTTCTTCACTTGTGCCAGAATATTAAAAGTAAAAGTGTGTTCCTTTAAGTTTAAATCTGTCAGCCACCACAAACACACTTGTATTGGTCTATGGTTGTGGCTTAAAGTTATAAAGTGGCAGGATAACTCGAGCCATGGCATTGACAACTGGATTGAGAAATTATTGACTGCAACAATGATCCTTTTTAACACATAATTTATTCTGAAAGCAACATCAGAATATTTCTGTCACTGAAGTTCCACATGTTGGGTCCTCCTTGAAGCTTCTGTCAGAACAGAATACATTTTCTAACTGCTGACTTAAATGAAATTAATTGGAGTTTTTCTATTTTTTTCAGCAATCCTTTCGCAAAAGTATTTGTAACTATTTCCAATTAAGATTTGTAACAACAATAACTTACATTTATATAGCAACTATGACAAGATAAAAATAACCTAAGTAACTTCAGAAGAGCATTATAAACCAAAATCTAATACTGAACCTTATGGAAAAAAGATTAAGGCAGATCAAGAACTACGTTTTAAGAAGCATCTTATAGAAAGTAAAAGAATTAGAGAGGTTTAGAGAGGAAATTCCAGGAATTTGGCAACTGAAGGTACAGCCAAGGTACAGTGATTAAAATCGGGAATGCTCAAAAGGCCGGAATTAGTAGATTACATACATTTACGGAAGATTAAAGAGATAGGAGGGACTATGCCACATTGGGGTTTGAAAACAAGAATAAGAATTTTAAATTTGAAGTGTTGCTTTACTAGGAAGCAACATGCATGAAGACAATATTTTGTCTATATCACAAAACAAAATATCTTTGTGCCATTCCATTAATTAGTAACATGTCTGGAGATTTCACTTGGGTACAAGGCAGTTAAGATTGCTATGCATCCTTTCCTTCGTCTTCAGGCTAAAATCACATTCTAATTTGGTATTTGATCTCACTTGCATCAGTAGGCAAATCATCCCAATGTCGGTCAGCCTCCTCTGGCTGTTTCATCATGATAAGAAGTCTCATAATCCAGGTTAAAGTCCAACCAGTTTATTTGATAGTAAACCCACAAGCTTTCGGAAACACTGTTCCTTCGTCAGGTATGTGGAAGGTTCTGATCAGAGAAGGGCATATAAACAGACACACAGTTTACAGAATACTGATTAGAATGCAAGTCCCAATGTACTGATTCTAATCAGTATTCTGTAAACTGGGTGTGCCTTCACACCTGATGAAGGAACAACGTTTCCAAAAGTTTCTGGGTTTACTATCAAATAAACTTGTTGGACTTTAACCTAGTGTTGTGAGACTTCTTACTGTGTTTACTCCAGTCCAACGCTGGCATCTCCACATCATGTTTCATTACGAAACATAGGTGTTGGGAACCAGGAAGCTATGGCATTCCTTGCTGTCAATGTTGTTCCATGTCCCTATTCAAGCACATAGAGGCGCAATAAAACTGAAACACAGGGAGGGACCTGATGAAGACAGGAAAGGCAAAAATATAATTTTACCATTGATTTCCAGGACACAGAGTACAATAAAAGTAGCTCACATGTAGAAACTTCTTCATTTACTTGGTCCATTGAATTTTACCAGTGATCTGGCTCAGCTGGGTGCTGGGCAAGATGGTGGATTGCCTGCTCATGCAGAGCCCAACTGAGCCACTTTCATGGATAATTTTATGCCACTTTGCACCTCCATTGAAATTTTAACAGTGATGATGGTGACAGATGGCTTCCAACGTGTGGGAAGGCTGGCAGGTAAATCCTGGTGGGTTCTGGTGAGGCCGGAGGGGAGATGGCAGGGAGTGAGAAGGCCTCCAATTTAGGTAGCTTTAGTCCATGGACAGGCCCTTGGCAGCAACAGCCACCCACTTGGCAACAGCATCACGTGGCAATGGCACCTTCTGTCCTCACCAACTCCCCTCACCGGGCCTGCCAGGGCCTGCCGGTGCTCTTAGACTGCACTTACCTGGTTATGAAGGCACTCATTCATCACTGTGCGCTTCCGTTCCCGCTACGTCCTTGGCAATGACCACTTCTTCTGGTGATGACGAGGGTGAACTTCTGGCAGGGGAGCAGTGGAGGCAAACAGTTGACAGGATGTGGTCCAGGGTCCCTGTCAAAACCCTGCCCGATTCCAAATCTCCCTACCTAATTCCAAATCTGCCATTGGCACCCCCATCTCGAATACTGGCTTTTGGGCAAAGATTCTATTTTACAGAAGACGCTGTGCTAATGGGTTAAATAAACAATATCATTCTTTATTTCCCCTTGCCATATTTTCTTTACCTCTCTGCTCTTTTCTTGGGGATACTGGCCTCATGCTGTGCTATCATATTTTGCCCAAGCAATTGTTCTTTATCTGTAAGCACAGACATTTGGCCAAGGGGTGCATCACAGTGGCACCTGATCCTGTCGATATTATATGGCAATATGTAATTAAGTAGAGTGCTTTTTCACAAAAGGATTTCATCGATAACATTGTGCAACAGAACCCCAGTGCACAATGCCACGGTGTATGGATAGATTTTGGTTCAAATCCTGTTCTCTTCAGGTGTAGATGAGCTGAAGGTGTAGAACTTCTCCCTGGGAAGAAGGGAAGTGAAGATTGAAAAATTATGCTTGGGTGCTCTCTGGTTCCCTCTGGTACTAGTTAGCATGTACTTGCCTCTAAGCGGTTGAGGTACCAGGCCAAGGAAATGAAGAAGAGGGATAGGTTTTAGAAGTAAAACATGAAAAGTTAGAAAAAGTTCAATATAAACAGGAAATTGTAAACCTACTGCCAGAAGCTAGAAAATAACATTAACATGATTAAATATTCCCAGTTCAAGTCAAAGCAATCATGGTGAAATCAAACTCTTTATTGATTATGATTTCAGCAAGTAGGTTTACAAGAAGTCTGCAATAAATCTTTTATTTGCTGTAGGAGAAGTAAGAATCTACTAATGTTTCTGAAATACAGCCTAGTAAAATCTGCCAAAATGTGCAGAGGTATGGTTAATAAATACGTAATGAAAATACAATGTTGTTTTGAATTTTACAGTAGGTTTCCATTTTTATAGTCCTGCCCTATTTGGGAGTCATCTGCAAACAGGTTTTTAGGGCAGGAGCACAATAAAGGCAACCTCTAGTACGATTTCTTTATGAATAAGGGAGTCTTCAAAGCATGTCATATTAGAGGCTATGGTACATCAAAGTGGCTTATAAAAGGAGTCCATTGTAGGAAGCTTAAATACCTCAAGATATAGGCTGAGAAATGTTTTAGTTATGGGAATTTTCTCATGATTCCCTTTGTCCTTTTCATTTATTCTGCCATTTATCTCTGGATCTCCTCATTATCACAGCAACTCTGCTTAATCAGCACAATTTACTTATGTGGTCAGTAAAATATGCACATAAATTTTTTAATATCCTTAAAACATCAAGATTTTACAAGATCAAACTGCTGAGCTAACTGTTCCCAACCCTTTTCAAGAATCATTCCTAATACCAGAAATGTAAGAGAACTCTAATTACTAGGATTCACAGTTGAACGACAGAACAACTCTTGCCTCAGTAACTATCGCAGCAACACTACAAAAAAAAATGAAAGAGAAGGTCCCGTGCCCTTTTAAATTATGAGCAGCTAAGTGCCCATTGTCCCATGAAGGGTGAAATAATTACACACTTTTGTGATTCATTAACTGATCAATTAATTAGAAAATAATAATTGTTCCCCCTTTACTTACCCAGTAGGTAACATTATTTGCATCGTTCAAAATGAATGTTAATGAAATCTGGGGAATAAGATTGCAACAAGTTGATTACAAAATTACTTTTCAGTCAATTATTAGGCATTTAGACATAGCAAACTGAGCATTGCATTCTAATTCTCTTAATATATTTTGGCAAACCTGTTATCAAGCAGTCACTTCTCAGACTGATTAGAAGTGGCTACATAATTAAAATGCACAGAATCATCATTAAGATCATAAAAAGTAACTTATACAAACAGATGGTTGCTTAATTAGAATGAGTGTTGGTTTATTGCATAATTTGTCTTAAATACCATACTCTGAAGGAGGTAACATACACGCGTTGACCTCTGCGTATTCAGTCACAGTAAATGTTTAGGAATGCAGGCAGCCCCCTGGATCTAAAGTGAGATGTGGGCGCAGCAAGCTTTTCATATTGTGGGCAAGCAGCTATGCCCCGGTCCTTCAACAATCTGCCCATGTTTGTTGAAGGTGAAGTCAACTCACCTGACAAAAACTTTTGAAATTCAACTTTTGCTTAGTCATCCAGCAAATCATCACCTTCATTTCATAAGGGGGAAAATGGAAATTCAAAATCTTTCTGTCAGATATCAGCATGCCAACGTTTACCATGCTTTATATCTATAACGACACATTGTCAAAACCCATTGTTTGCTACGTTATTATGATTACTTGAGTGTTGATTTTCAATACTGCACTTGTAATCAGGACTAAAATGGACTCGCTAATAAAGTCATGACACACGACAGCGCAGAGTCGCTGAGACTGATAGCCAAGCACACATGAGGACAGCCTCAACCGGGATCTTGGGTTCATGTCACACGATTTGTAACCCCCATGACTTGCCTGGGCTTGCAACATCTCACTTACTGTCCTGTCTGGAGACAATACACATCTCTTTAACCTATGCTTAACACTATCTCCACTCACATTGTCTCCACCTTTAAGACTTGATTAGCTGTAAAGACTCGCACTCTGATCAATATTCTGTAAACTGAGGGTGTGCCTTTATATGCCCTGTCTGTGATCAGAACTCCCCTCTCACCTGACAAAGGGGCAAAGCCCCAAAAGCTAGTGGCATTTGCTACCAAATAAACCTGTTGGACTTTAACCTGGTGTTGTGAGACTTCTTACTGTGTTTACCCCAGTCCAACACTGGCATCTCAACATCTTGCTAATAAAACCAGGGGATTTCAAATAGTGGAAAAGAGTGTAGACTCAGGGAGAAAGGAGAAAAAAATGATGATGGATGGCCAAGGATAAGATTACACATCAAAGGACCTCCCAAAGGAGTTACCAGCAGTCATTTGAATACACTGAAGTTGAATCAGACCATTGGAAACTTTGACAGTCTATTTGATCCTGAGATGAACATCACCACAGGGCTCCTCCATCACAACATCCATTCACTTCCACCTCTATAACATCATCCACCTTTACCACTCCCTCAGTTCCTCTGCTGCTGAAACTTTCATCCATGCCTTTGTCACCCCAGATTTGACTATTCCAATGACCCCCTGTCCAGCTTTCAATTGTACTCCCCTATAACTTGAACTCCTCTGCTTACCCTGACACATGCCAAGTCCCATTTCCCCCAACATATCTGTGTTCGCTGATATGCACTGGCTCCTGGTTTGGTGACGCCTCGGTTTTAAAATTCTCATGCTTGTTTTCCAAACACTGCTTGGCTTTCTCCTCTCCTATGTTTGAAACCTTTCCATATGAGCAGGAGTAGACCACTTGGCCTCTCAAGCCTGCTCTGCCATTCAATGAGATGATGGCTGACCTGATTGCGACCGCCAACCTTCTGAGAATTCCACACTCCTCCAAATCTGGCATTTTGTGCTCCTTATTTTTGTCAATTTTCCACTGGCATCTGAGCTTTGATCTGCAAACCATTTCACTTTCTCAATCCCTCTCCCTTCCTCCTTTCAGAAATTCCTTTTGCCTAGGCTTTTAGCCACCTATCCTAATATCGTCCTGTATGGCATGATATCAAATTTAGATTGATAATGTTCCTATGAAGAGCCTTGGGATATTTTACTGCATCATAGGCATCACATCAATGCAAGTTGTTGTTGGAAAATTCAGGCTGGGTACAGAGCTGCAAGAGCAGGAAGTAACTCAGGGCCCCAATTCTCTTACAATACCAGCAATTGGCAATGCCCTTTGATTATACTGAAATTATCAATCACTTCAAATGAAATCTGTTCAAAAGGAACCTGTCTAACAATTCCTGGGTATCTATCCAGGTAAGTAAATCAGAACTATGTCTGGAGTCTGATTTTTTTGGAGGGATTTCAGGGAGCAAGGGAATTGCCCGTGGGAAGTTCAAACATCCCAGACAATTCCCACGGTCTGTGTGTCGAGACTTCCGCCAGGTCCCAACATGCAGCTTGGGTTATAATGCCCAGTCTCTGTCGAACTGGAAGCAGAAGATACAGGTCATTAAATTGAGTAGATCGTTGAATTTTAATCAAAGCAAAAAAAAACACATAATTATGATTGTGGCTGTCATTCTCTGGCTTCTAACTTGAGTGCAGGCGTTGTTTTCAAAGACTGTTGCTGATGCTAGCTGGGAGTTCACTCCACAGAATTTTACATAGACTTTCACTGAATGCTCCCACGTATGTTTGGTAACTTTATTGTATATTTAGTAATTATTTACGAATTAATGTTCGAATCTAAGCCTCAGTATTATGTTCCGCACCTGAGAGAAAAAGCAAGTTTGTGGCAGAAACAATTTTCAGAAATGTTGAAACACCTTTGTTTCACCTTTGTTTAGTTGGTAGCTTTAACTCACTGACCTTCCACGATTCATTAACTGTTTTCTGGCTCAGTCGATTTTCCTTGGAAGTTTATTAATTTGTCTTGGCCGCTGTTGATTACTTAACTTCTTCAGTTCTAATTTATAGCAGTTTATCAAATTGTGAATTTAAATCTTCAAAGGCAAAGGTAATGCTGATTGTGTATTAATACATTGTGTGTCTTGTGTACTGGTCTTGAAACATTTCCGCATTGCCTGCTTTCTGTGTATCTTACTTAAATAAAACATCCCGGATGGCCTATGGTCTGCCCGGGCATTATCAAAATAAAGGCTTTGCACTGAACTCCAGTTCTATCATACCAAGGCAATGAAATTCAGTTCCTCACCACCCTGGATGGCACAGTGGTTAGCACTGCTGCATCACAGTGTCAGGGACAGGTTCAATTTGGCCTTGGGTCACTGTCTGTGCAGAATCTGCATGTTCTCCTCATGTCAGTGTAGGTTTTCTTCCGGTGCTCTGGTTTCCTCCCACAGTCCGAAAGATGTGCTGGTTAGGTGCATTGGCTATGCTGAATTCTCCCTCAGTATACCTGAACAGGAGCCGAAGTGTGTAAACTAGGGGATTTTCATATTACCTTAATGTAAGCCTACTTGTGGCACTAATAAATAAACTTTAAGCTCTTTTTTATTGCTTTTATGGGTGCTATTTTGCATCCAAAATTGCCTCCACAACTTGTGAGCACACTTCTAGTTCTCCTCACCTCAATACCACAATACTGAGGATGATAGCACACACATCAGGAGCAACTGCCAGAAGTAAACAGGTTAGGCAGTTATGGCATCAATCCAGGTGCTGGTTTGAAGCAGCATTGCCATTTTAGAGCTGAACAATCCAGTGAGCATCCTCACATAAACTCACACAGTTAAATATACATTGAGCAGCAAGATGTACCCCACCAACTGTATTTAAAGGGACCATCAGCTACCTTTACGTTTGCGCCAACAAATCTCTACTAGCTACTGCAGAGTCTGAAGAAATGTTTGGTGGTTTCCAGAGTTGTTGAAGGTTACAGAGATTGGGGTATACGCTTGAAGACTCTTCTCCTGATTTTAAGCATTCTGCACTTGCCACTTGCTCCTGAACATGTGTGCTATAGAATGCCTTGCGCCACAGTATGACAGGGAGAATGAGCAAAGATGATGAAGAGCAGGATAAGATGTGGATAGAGAGAGGAGGAGGAGCAAGGAGGTCTTTCAACCCAAGGCCATATTCCACCACCCCCCCGCCTCCCCCCCTCCCCCTCCCCCACCATGGTCTTCTGGGAACAATTCTCCTACTTCAACCTCACTGAGGAACAATGTGTGCGACATCTCCACTTCACTAAGAATGTTCTCACTGAAACCTACAAGACCTCAGTATGGGTGATTGGTGGCAGTGATGGCAGAATGAATGCTTTCATTCAATGGATTCATTCTCCCATGCAACGCGCCCCAGTCTGATACTTCAGCTACCTGAGTAATCTACTGGGGGACTGGTGACTGAACTGCTGTGAGATTCTGCAAGCCCCTTTGAACAATGGTGCCTGCAGCTTCAATGGTGGCTTGTGTGGCAGCAAGTTAGGACGGCATGGCTTCAGGCTGAGTGTCCACTAGCTTGTATTTGTGCTGCAATAGAAACTGGGGCATTGGCCACCAGACTGTGCCTGTCAGTTGGGTCTGTAAATGCAGCTAATGGAGTTGGCCACCAATTTCATGCTCGAAGAGAAGGCTCCACGCTCTGTGCCAAGTTGATGCTGGACAACTCCTAGCTCCTTGACGATGACCGCAGGCTTTCCAACAGACCTGCCAATAGATTTCATTTTGCATATCCCCCACCAGGGGTTTTCTGTAGCCAGCCCCATCAATGTGCTTATCTGAGATATTGGCAGCAGATTGGGCATGTAGTCTCACCGCCAGAGAGCTGGCACTTGTGCAATGCTTGCTCTCTGCCTTGGCTGCTGCCCACTCATGCCTGGTGTATCACCAAATGCAGATCCCACTTTCAAACTAGCCGCAAAAGCACAGACAGTGCTAATATCTGAACTGGTAGCTGTGACTGTGAGAATGTGTTGACGTTTCCCTATCCTGCTCTTTCACCTCTTGCTTTGCCACGACTGCTTGACCAGCTTTTTGTTCCTGGGTATTCAAAAGGAGTGAAGTACGAAGGTAGGGATGTGTTGAGGTAAGGGAGGAAAGCAACATGTGCACGCTTACACCATCTGCAACTTGTAAATCAGTAAAGAGTACGGACTGACAGGGAAGTGAGATGTGAGAAAGATGATGAGATATGAGGATACCATTATCTTTGATGGCTTCAGATCAAGGTCTTAGTTATGATTGGTCCTATGATGGTAACCACCATCTTCTCTATCGTGGTAAGGACGTACAGCTATAACTACCCTGCCGCTGTTGCGTGAGGTTATGTGCCACCTTATCCTGTAAGAGAAAGGAGAATGTATCAGTGAGTAGTGAAATCTGTTTGGATGATATGACTGTTGTGATTGAGTAACTGGCGGTGTGTGCAAGCCATGAGATGTGGGCATGATGTTTGCAGCAGTGCTGAATGAGGTGTGTTGAGCAGTGTGTGAAGCTAATGGTTCCAGTGGTGACGTGTGACATTTGAAGATAGATTCACTGATTTTGATGACTCATACAAGTTCATTGAACTTCTTGCAACATTGCATCCAGCCCCTTAGGAAACACCTTTGACATTAACGTGCATGGACACTTGGACATATAGCCTTCATAAATTTTGTCTAGAGGACTTCCTAGCACTGTAGAAAAAGGACACCCCTTTCTCTGTCTACCTATAAAGCCAACGTTGCAGCAATGGAAAATCTCAGAGCTAGCACCTCCCCACCTTTCCCCTTCACACACACACACACACACACACACACACACACACACACACACACACACACACACACACACACACACACACACACACACACACACACACACACAGCCCTGCCCTAGGTTCAGACTGGTTTTCAGAACATAAGAAATAGGAGCAGGAGTAGGCCATCTAGCCCTTCGAGCCTGCCCCGCCATTCAATAAGATCATGGCTGATCTGTTGTGGCTCAGTTCCACTTTCCCGCCCTCTCCCCATAACCCTTAATCCCCTCTCTTATCAAAAACCCATCAACCCGCTTCTTAAAAATATTTAGCGAGGCAGCCTCCACCACTTCAACGGGCAGAGAATTCCAGAGATTCACCACCCTTTGAGTGAAGAAGTTCCTCCTCAACTCCGTTCTAAACCGCCTCCCCTTTATCTTGAGGCTGTGCCCCCTAGTCCTACTGTCTTTTTTGAGCGGGAAGAGTCTCTCCACCTCTATCCTATCCATCCCATTCATCATCTTATACGTCTCAATGAGATCTCCCCTCATTCTTCTAAACTCTAACGAGTACAAGCCTAGTTTATTCAGCCTCTCCTCATAGCTCAATCCCCTCAACTCCGGTATCAGCCTAGTAAACCTCCTCTGCACTCCCTCCAGGGCCAAAATATCCTTGCGCAGGTGCGGCGCCCAAAACTGCACACAGTACTCCAGCTGCGGCCTCACCAATGCCCTATACAGCTGCAGCAAGACCTCCCTACTTTTATATTCAATCCCCCTCGCTATGAAGGCCAGCATCCCATTTGCCTTCCTGACCACCTGCTGCACCTGCAAGCTGGGTTTTTGCGACTCATGCACAAGGACCCCGAGGTCCCTCTGCACCGTCGCCTGCTGCAGTTTTTCGCCACGTAAGTAATAGTCCTTCCTACCATTCTTCCTACCAAAGTGGACCACCTCACACTTGCCAACATTAAATTCCATTTGCCATTTCCTGGCCCATTTGCCCAGCCTATCTAGATCCTTCTGCAGACTCTCCACACCCTCCGCACAATTTGCCTTTCCCCCAATCTTGGTGTCATCAGCAAATTTCGACACCCTGCACTCGGTTCCCTCCTCCAGATCATCTATATAAATGGTAAATAGCTGAGGCCCCAGCACCGACCCCTGGGGCACCCCACTAGTCACCAACCGCCAATCCGAATAGCACCCATTGACCCCCACTCTCTGCCTCCTATTTGACAACCAATCCTCTATCCACGCTAACACCCTACCCCCAACTCCATGTCCCCTGACCTTCTGCAATAACCTCTTGTGAGGTACCTTGTCAAACGCCTTCTGAAAATCCAGAAAGACCACATCCACCGGCTCTCCTCTATCCACTGCCCTAGACACATCCTCATAGAACTCCAGTAAATTTGTCAGACACGACTTCCCTTTAATGAAACCGTGTTGCGTCCGCCCTATCAAGCAATTCCCTTCAAGATGCCTCGCAATTTCCTCCTTAATGACGGATTCTAACATTTTACCTACCACAGACGTTAAACTAACCGGCCTATAATTCCCCGCCTTTTGCCTGGCACCCTTCTTAAACAACGGCGTAACATTAGCCGTTTTCCAATCTTCCGGCACTTCCCCGGAATCCAGCGACATCTGGAAAATAACCACCAAGGCATCCACTATCATTGTGCAGTTAGTAATCACACTAACCTTTCACTAACCTGTGCACCTTGCTCTGTCATCTAACCATTCGACAGCACGCTACCATCATTTAAATTAGCAGCTAGCACGGAGTTTCCATGCTGTCTGCAACAGAAGCAACATGCAGGGGATCACCAGCCCCGTTTCGGATCTATCCATTTTCCAGGCCCCAAAACGAAACTTTTTCCTTCAGTTGCCCCAAATATTTGGTTTCCACGAGATCAGTTAGATCAGGATTGAAACTCTAAATTATCCTGCTAGCTCCATACTCAACATTTTTTAGGTGCTATAAATAAGTTCGGTAATTATCTTTATTTGGTTCTGAAGACTACTAAGTAGATTTATTCAGAGTACTTCTCAATATTGCAACTTGACAGGTTACAGTTTCATTCCCCGTCCTCTCCATTGGTTGAGCATGTTGTTTTCTACACCTCTACAACCTTTTACCTTTATGGAAAGAGCTATTTGATATTACTCACACCATGTCATCTATAGCAGTAGGTGCAGCAGTGCCACAAGCAATAATTTGCAATTACATTCACAGAGTAAGAATTCCCAATGTGCTTCACAGGCGTAGAGAGCACAGCAAAGCAAACCAGGAACTGGAGTAGAGAACACAGCAGAGTGAACTGAAAGTTGAGTGATAGAATCCCTACAATGCAGAAGGAGACTATTTGGCCCATCGAGTGTGCACTGACCACAATCCCACCCAGATTCTATCACCATTACCCCTTGTATTTACCCTAGCTAGTCCCCCTGACACTAAGAGCAATTTAGCATAACCAATAAACCTAGGTCACACATCTTTGGACTGTGGGGGGAAATCAGAACACTGGAGGAAGCCCATGCAGACACAGGGAGAATGTGCAAACTCCACATAGACAGTGACTCAAGTCAGGAATTGAACATTATGAGGCATTATGAGGCAGCAGTGCTAACGACTGTGCCACCATGCCACCCCTTCTGATGAAAGTTCTAAGTAAACTGAAGGTTGAAAGTTAATGCCTTGACACTTGTGGGGAATAGTACAAGTGAGGTCAGAAGCAGCCAAAGAATCAGTCAGAGATGTGGAGATTCTGCTGAACATAATGACAGAATCTCATTAGCTTGTTTTGAATCATCGTTTGAAGTTGGAAGCTCCCACCTCTCTTTCTCTGTTGTGTTTCCTAAGGCCAGGAAACACACATAGCAGCAGTAAACTTTACAACGGGCTCCCAAGTACACTGCAGAGCCCTTGTTCAATATGTCAATGGCATGTCCTACCTCTTCACAACATGACACACAGATGACATGAAACTTCTCTTTGTTTGAGGTTGAACTTGAAGTTTATTTATTAGTGTCATAAGTAGGCTTACATTAATACTGCAATGAAGTTACTGTGAAAATCCCCTAATCACCATACTCTGGTGCCTGTTCAGGTACACTGAGGGAGAATTCAGCATTGCCAATGCACCTAACCAGCATGTATTTCGGACTGTGGGAGGAAACCAGAGCACCCAGAGGAAACCCACGCAGGCACAGGGAGAACATGCACACTCCACACAGATAGTGACCCAAGTCAGGAATCAAACCCAGGTCCCTGACACTGTGAGGGTGCAGCTCTAACCACTGTGCCATTGTGTTAATTTGACTATCTTACACCCACTTCCCCCCAACTCTCCCTCACTTGATATTGGTGGTGGGGGCGGGTGTAAGAATGAGGTATAAATGTTCAAATACTTATTCTTCCTTTAACACTTAACTATATAATAGATTAAGGGAAAGCAATAGGCCAATTAAACCAAAGAGTCATATGAAAGAAGGACCTAAAATAAATCAGATTTACTCCTTTGACTTGGCAAATGATCCAAGTGTGGCGTATGCTGTACACAGCTAATGAGATCACAGGCTTATAATATCAGGGAGTTGTTGGCCATCAGTAATGAGTCCACAGCCAATTTACACTTCGCCTATACCTCCTAGTCGATTGATTTTGCTCAAAGCCTCAGGTGAGTCGTCGGGAGTCTATGAGGTGGGAAAGGAATGGTGATCACCACCAATTCTATACTGCTGTTCCTCCTGCCACTTCACTAAGGTCATTTTTTTTTTGTTTAATGTTTTCACTCATCTCTAAGGAATCTTGGTTAGGTGGCATGTAGATCTTTCATTCGGAATATAAGGCAAACCAATTTATGTTTGAAAATGGGGATTTTTAGCAAGAGACCTAACGCCCTGTTTTAGAGACTGTGAGAGACACCTCTATGGTGTCAGAATGAATATAACAGCAGACCTCTTTCCGAGATTTCTCAAGAGGATTGAGGCAGTTGGTCCCTTTAAATTGAACCCCTTTTGCATGTATTTCCCATCTGGTGCAATGGGGTCTAATTTCACTCCCAATAATCCCCTAATCCCGACACCATTCTATTACATTGAATCCAAGACAAATAACCCTACTTGTCATGTCACATTTAAAAGGTGGTTAGTGACACCCAGCATGCTCGTATAGCACTCCTGAAGGTAAGAGAAAACAACCGAACCATGGGGCCTCAGTATTAACCGAATGTGCGAACATTCCCTGTGTCTAATCACGCTGATGAAATTCCCATTTTAAAACACACTAAAGAGTAATGCTGCCATTTTCTCGATGCTAGAAGTTTGTTAGTACAACCCTTCATTGAATTTGGTGCAGTTCAAATGTTAATAGAATTACGCTCATCTGATGTGGGTTCCACACAGTGGATGGTGCCATTCCCAAGATGTTGACATTTTACTTTATTCCTAATGCCCCAAAGACTGATTCCAATACACATTTGTCAAAAATTTAAAAACGATAAGATGAAAATGCAATAATTGGCAAAAGTCACAACTGGAGAAAAAAAAATTATTATTGTTAAGAAATCGCAGTGTGTACACCCATCCACAGTTTTATCACAGGCTTTTATGTTAACACGGATCCTTTCCCACTTATGCATGTACTGTGCTTAGTACAGCACTGACAGCCTTCAATGTGACAGACTGCTACCAGCACAGGGGGTCGCTTTCACTGGAGTATCAGCCCATATGGCACAAGTTAAGTTCTATCTAAGCTGTGGCCTAATTATGGAGAAGATAATGAAAGCTGGTGATGCCAGTCAGACTATTTCTTCTGGTCCATTTCCGACACCCACAGTGTGACACACCTGTGCCTTTCACTAAAACCCTGTGCAGTTTATTTCTTGGCAGTTGCTGCTATATTGGCAGCCCGGGATGCAAGTGCTCTCAGCCCTGTTCAGTCTTAGATTAACATAAAGGGTGAAGGGCACCTAAAGAGACTTATTATGTAGCGGAGTTAGTCACATATTCTTGCTAATAGTCAATGCCTGCCCAGAAATTTGAGGGCAGCGAAAGGGAAATGTGTAAAAGGACACAATTCTCCAAATTGGTATAACCGATGGGCCGAAAGAGTGAGAAAACCATGATGAGAATATGTTCTGCAGTTTGCCGGAAAACTATGCGTTCTACTGCAAGCAGTCAAAGTCAGATAATCAGAGAATATGCCCACATTTAAATGAAGAATCATTTCAGAATTCGCCTCACTTACTGGGCTCGACAATCAGTGTTCCAGTTACTTTGGTATTTTAGTGCATCAAATCCCCTCCGAGGGAAGGGAGTGTGGAAAGGCACAGCTCATCTGTGACACTTTTTTGGAACTCCTTTGTGAGAACCAGCTTGAAGGCAGAATCTGAGAATACACTGCACGGCTGGAAATGTGAAGCTGTGAAGGTGACATCAGAGACTCTGCAAGAAAATAAAATAAGGGTTTGCATGTAAGAACCTGCTACTTGTGATCTCTAAAATATTATAAATACAGAGAGCGGACTGCTCTTTTTTTAAAACAAAATAACTGATCCTTAAGCAGGGTGCTGCATCGATTTTCGTTGGGGATATCTCATTCAGAACTGCTGCTCAGGCTGCCATTCTGTCCTACACACTATTAATCTGATCTAGTTGGTGCAGTAATTGAGTAAAAAAAAAATCAGTTGTAAATTTCTGTGTGGCCATAAGGGATGCCAGTCAGTGCTCATGTCCTCTGTTAACTTCAGATAACCTGCAGTTCCCAACAATTTAAGTGTCTGAGATGTCATGAGGAGGTAACAAGCTTATTCCTATCTCCACACTGCCAATAATCTCTTTTTACAGTTCTGTAATGAAAACAAGATTTTATTCCTCTTTTCTGGCTTCTTTGTCTTTCTTTTGTTCTTGCCTATGTTTTTTCAAATCTGTTTCTTGTGCGATCCTCCTGTTTGTTTACATGAATGTCTCTTTTTGGCCCTCACTCCCTTTTTTTTATAGTTTTCCATCTCTTTTTAGTTCAAGCACGACTTGCTCGAGGCTTGTGACTCGGGGGCAAGACAGACAGGTGTCAGCTGTGGCTCGGTCGGTAGCACTCTCACCTCTCAAGTCAGCGGGTTGTAGGGTCCCAACCCCGTTCCAGGACGTGAGTACAAAAATCAAAGCTGACGTTCCAGTGCAGCGCCGAGGGAGTGCTGCGCTGTCAGAGGTGCTACCTTTCAGATTAGAAGTTTAAACCAAGGTCCTGTTAGCACGTTTCTGAATGTAAAAAGATTCACTGCACTATTTTGAAGGAGATCAGGGGCCTTGTTCCTGCTGTCCTGGCCAATATTTATCCCTCAATGCACATCGTAAAAACAGATTGTCTGGTCATTATCGTGTTGCTGGTTGTGTGAGCTTGCTGTGTGCAAATTGGCTGCTGCGTTTCCTACATTGCAATGTACTTCATTAGCAGTTAAAGCACTTTGGGACGTCCTGGAGTTGTGAAAGATGCTATAAAAAGCCAGCCCTTCCTTTTAAAGCTAGATTGTGAGTTTTGCCTGACTGTGACATGCCCTCTGTCCGCCAGCAGGCAGTTTTGCATATGCGACCACACATTTAGATAAAGGCAGGCCACTGTGTCTGCTTTGGTATGATAGCCAGAACCTCTTGCCTATTATTACAGAGCGTCCGAGAGATCGTGTGGCCTCTCCGAAGATTCTTTTAAAACATAGCTTCAGGTCACACAGGACTTCTACTCTACCTCCTGGGAGGACAAACCAGTCGGGGGTGCATGTAGTATGCTCCAGAGACTCCCAAAGTATACTGCCACTCAATGTTAATGCGTAGCCAAAACCACTTTACATTTATGCAAAAACTGTGTATAACTTCAGTTTTATATCCTTCTTCTACTGTTCCATTATTACCCTTGCCCCTGCTCTCTGCCTTTCCTTCAGTTTTACTGCCTTCATGGATAATCAGCTTAGCAATTTTTCACCCAGCAGTTTTATCAACTTCAGAACAGATGAACTCACTTTACATCGGTACTATGTTAACAATCATGACTGCTCCCTCTACTATTGCCAGGTTACTGACACAGATTTTACTGCGAATATGGTTTAAAAAAATCACTAAGAAAAAAACTGCAAATTGAATTCTAAAATTTGGCGTGTGTCACCTGCATCCCGTAAGATTTCAAACTAATCCTTCATTCGCGTAGCAACTAACGAGCTTGTGCTGTGATGGCTGTGGGCAATATCGCCCACTCAATTCTACTGCCTGATACCATCAATTAGTATAGAATAATGACACTGCTTTATAACAAGTGACAGCTCTTCGGTCAGTCACATTAAGCATTCCAGTTCAAGGCTATAATAAAGCACAATCCCAAGTCCTCAGAGCTCGGACTTGAAATGGGTCCGCTGGGTTTTCAGAACCTAGAAATGTGCTATTATGAATGACATGCCTCTTTGTGGGTGCTGGACTGAGTCAGTCAGTGGGCAAAGGGGCAAATACGGCATAGTGCAACACACAGAAAACAATCTGACAAGATAAATGGTTTGATTGGCTCATATTAACGAAGTGTGGCTTTGGATTATCTGATTTATTTCCTTTTACATTTGTATCTGAAGTACTCGGTGTTGATTTTGCAGTTCAGTTTTGCCAAGCTGTAGAATTGCTGCTGGCTCAGTGGGTAAGTACACTTCAAAAGTGTGAAATTGAGGGAAGCAGCTTCTTCACTCCCGGGTCAGTGGCAAAGAGATAGGAGAATTCCCGACTCTGCCAAGCCAACCTTTTAAAAATGATGCTTGCAGTTATGATATTTGTTCTGGCGGAATGGGTTTGGATTAGAAGTCAGGCCTGCTGCTGCCCCAGAATATGCCCAAAGACTACCAGGTGCAAAGGCAAGCTGGGTGCAAAGGCCTGGCTATGTGTTTCGCACTTGGTTGAATTTCATTTTTAAAAATGATAAAAACAAGAAACAGCCCTCTAGCCCTCATCCCTCAGGCACTCGCAATGTCCCACTCATATCAACCTATACCACTTTATGGTCTCCCCCCACCAACACCCTATGGCCCTCCTATGCTAATCTATCTATGCCCCTTGACCCAATATCAAGCAGTTTTTTTTCACTCCATCTTTGGTTTAAAGTCTAGCACGGTTAAATACCTTGATAATTTTGACAATTCCAATGAGATTTGACAATTCTAATGAGTTTTAATAGTTCTTTGTCAGCTATGACAATTCTTTGACAGATAGTTACTTGACAGCGAGACAGTTCTTCAACAGCTTTAACAGTTCTTTGACAGCTTTACTGTTCTTTGAAAACTTTAACTGCTCCAATGAATTCATGTACTAATTATGCATAATGATGTCTACATTTAACAACCCCAAAGGGTGCCTTACCTATCTCAAAGGGTGATTTATTTTTACCAAATGATGACTCATCTACCCCAATGAGTGCCTTACTTACCCCAAAGGGTGCCTAGCTCTCCCAGTGGTGTCCTGGGACCATATCCAAAGATGTCCTTTATCTCTTCCAATGGATCCTCTGAATACTAACTAATGCACATAGCTCAGACTAGCTCTTATCTGGTCTAATCTGTACCTGGGTTTCGTATGTCAAGCCTAACGAGGTTACACTTCGGTGAGGTAGCCAATGATTTAAATGGCCAGCTGCATCTGCAAAACACACGTGTGTGAACCCCAACCCAACTCCAATCCCAACCCCACAAAAATGCTATATTCAGCAGCGGGACTTACGATTTTCAGTGATTTCAACTATTTTTGGCAGGATAGAGGGGGCCTATGGTGTTGTGAAAATCTGGGCCCAGGAAACGCCCCATAGTGTCTGATTATCAGACGTTAATTGGCCTACTAAATCTCTAAGTCTCAATATATCAGTATGGCCGGGAGGAAGCATGCATATGTTTGTTGCCAGAAGAGCACTGAATCATACTTGAGAAGCAATGTGCTCTCATTGCAGTACCTGTGTCTGAAGCAGAGGTTAGGCTCATTGTATATGCAGACAAGGGGGTCAAGCCCTGTTGTAATGTTGGTTTGCCCTAGGGCAGCTAGTTTTTCATTTTTACTTAAAATGTTTCGGAGAGCAAAGTAAGTGCTCTCAGATAGAAATTGAAATATTACAAAAAAAAGTTAAAAATTAATATTTCAAAATAATGTAGCAATTTGACATCATACAAGTTTACAATTAGCTTTTATGGGTCAGTGAGATTGTTTAGCAATAATTATGAAATTAGAATACTGTGAAAAAGTTAATTCCATCTCATTTTCAATAAGGAATATGTTTTCCAAGATATTTCCAGTGAAACTAAGAGGGTAAATTTTTGTCAGTTGAGCGGTCGCTGTTAAATCAAATGATGGAGAACAGAATCAGTGAATAAAACATCTCCGCAGGCATAGCTATCGGTTTCAGTGGCATAATGATGGTAAATGCTGGCAGCTTTGCTGTCATTACTACTGCAACGCTTTGGCCTGCTGCTTTCAGTGATTTCCTGAGACTAATGTGGAGGAAATATCTTACTCCAATCCAACACCAGCATCTCCACATCGAGGAAATAGCAGCCAGGGTTCCTGTTGAGTAGGACTGACCCTTGCTACAAACTGAAGGTATGTCAGCACTCTCAGCCACGATGCAAATGAACAAGCCCGAATAGCCAGCTTGCAAGCTGGAAAGATAATCACTTGGGCAGGAAAGTGTGGAGAAAAAGACAAAAAAAACTCAATTTCTGTTGTCATCAATTGGCTTGCTTTCTAAGGGTTGCATCAACAACATCTCATCATGTGACAGAGATAGGTGCATAATAAGATTGTTGAATATACAAAGGCTGGGATTTTCACATCCCTCCTCACTGCAGGACTGGAAATTCCTACCAGAAGTCAAAGGACCTTTAGCTGGTCTGTCAAATTTCCCATCCCAACCACCATGATTCCCTCCACCAGTGGGAGTGCAAAATCCCAGCCAGGGTCTTCTATATTCTATATTCTCTCTCTGCTGACTGGGTTGCGTCTATTTCTCACAAAATAGGAAGAATAGGAATAGAGGCATGGAATTTTCGGTGTTTAACATATCAACATAAGCGCGAATTGCATTCTGTAGGATGTACTCACCCTTGTGTTAACTCGGCAATAATATATATCACTTTGTGCTTCATAGTGCTCTCTTGATCAGAACATTAACAGTGTGTCACTGCAGTCCTCCATTGCAGGCTTTCTGTTCCTTGTGGCATGTTGTCAATGTCAATGCGTCTTGTGGTACCATGTAACTTCAGTTCAAACTCTGATCAGAGTCAACCGTCATCGATCAAATTGATTGAAAGCTCCCCTATGTGGATTTTTGCTCCTGCAGATTTTGATGTCACCAGGCCTTTCAATATGTCACTGCCTTTTGCCATACTTCAGACTGTGTGACATCATGTGGAGATAGATGTGATATTAGGCAACATTAATCTGACTAGGCAGTGAAGTCAGGAAGTACCTGAGTCAATTTGCAGATGATTATGTTAATATGCTGCATTTGTGTGACTCTGTGAACCAGCCATTCACCCTCGAGGTCCTGTAATAGACTGTGATGCACTGAATTACTTTGGCCTTCTTTGGAATGTTCTTGCTTCTACAATATCCTGCGCCAAATACAAGGGCAGGCACGGAAAATAGGCTAAAGTAGGTAAGTGATTGCATTGAAATCTATTTCATATGGCTCCTTTTACATCATCCCATGATATTCCATAAATTGTCCATTTTCCATCATACTGGATTCCATTCAGTCAAACACTTAGACCTGTTTTGACATAGCTAAATGAATACAGTGTGCTAAAGATTACCAAAAATGCAGGAAGATCATTCATGGGTCAAATTCTTTGTAAAACAGGAAAGTCAGAGTAATGAAAAACATTGCTGAGTTTACACACTGCACAATACAGGTGTAAACTCACAGGCCTGGATTGAGTTTCTTTGGTTATCTGATTAATTGGACCAATTAAATTGATTCGTTGATTTATCAACTTTGAAACCCGGCAAGGAGAGATTAAAGGATCCACTACATTTGTGCAAATTGTTAATAAGAATCTTCTCCAGACTTCTCTCAGTCTACTTCTTGAAGTAATCTCTCCGCTCAGTGGAATGCAGTTAAGCATATGTGACCTCATGCGATACAAATCCTTGTTGAAATATTTCAGCATCAACTCACTGAATCTGGCCTCCACATATTTCTATATCATCATGCACAATAATTAGCAAATGTTCTGCATTTATGCAGCTACTGGAATTAATTAAAGGCTTGACCTGGTATATAAATAAATGAGTCTTGGCTAGTCAGGAGACTTTGTAAAAGCTGAAGTGACTTTCCAAATATTCATAAGGCATGGTAAAACAGTGGTTAGCACAGCTCCAGGGATACAGGTTCAGTTCTGGCCTTGGGTGAATGTCTGTGTGGAATTTGCACATTCTCCTTGTGTCTGTGTGGGTTTTCTCTGGGTGCTCTGGTTTCCTCCCACACTCCAAAGATATGCAAGTTAGGTGGATTAGCCAAGGTAAATTGTCCCTTAGAGTAAGGGGAATTAGTATAAGGTCCAATTAATCAGATAACCAAAGAAACTCAATCCAGGCCTGTGAATACATGGGGTGGTGTGGATAGGGATTGGGTGGCATTGTTGCCAGTGCAGGCTCAATGGACCCACTGGCTTCTTTCAGCACAGTAGGGTTCTAGGATTAGATAAAGAAGATGCTGGGTGGGAGAGGACAGCAAAATTAAATAGTTAGACTTGTCTTGACGTATCTAATCTGATGAAGTGTGCCAAAGATTACTAAAAAAATATATACAGGAAAGTGGTCCAGTCCGAAGAAACAAAAGATCCTTTAACTTCATATTGCAAACACTTAAGTGAATCTATCCTTAATAATTTAATCATGATGTTACTCAGGCATGGTGCACCCTATTGTTGTGCAGCTCTCATGTCACTGTGTTAATGTTTACTTGACAGAATTACAAAGGAGTCTTTTGGAGGTTTAGATACTTTAAAATATTGAAACAAGGTTCAAAGCTAGCTGAGTGGCATATCATTCTGCCATAAGGTGCATGATGTTGCGTTCCTTTTTTTGTTGACCTGCGTAACCTAATTTATAAAGCATCAAAATGAATTAAAAGAGCTCCCCAAATACAATGCGACCTCCCTTAAGTGATACAGGCAGCGATGTTTCCATTTTTAAAAAATACAGCAGTAGGATGTAAAATACACTGCTACACTTGGCAGACACTCTTTTCCCCACAGGTATTGTATTTTTTTTATTTCAGTGCGTAAATCAGAACCACGCAATATAACATGAAGAAACCCGACTTTTTAGCTGAAAGTTAATTTTCACCAAGGCTTTACAACAATCACAGCAATTCTAATTCATCAGGAGGATGACAATTTCTATACATGCGTCAAAGGGCATTAACTTTGATGTATAATATTAATTAATATATTGTATATAAATGTAGACAGTATTTTCACAATATGGAAACGGTCCACGGTTAGGGTAATTCTTCAGTTTAATTCAGTCTTTTTTTTACAAGAACAGAATTTGATACATCTGACATCGATAAATACACTGAACCTAAAGTCAGTGGATTCAGTTTCACACTCAAATGCACAGCTACAGATAGATAGCAGTTGAAATCTGACTGCTGTCTGCTGTTACCGTCAATATCACTGTCAATTGTTTTTGGAAGAGCTGACAACGAATGGAGAAATGGTATTGAAACATTAAACATTGGTAGCCTATCAGCAGGCATCAAGTCACCAAATATCAAAATTGCACAATATAATATTACAATTATAAAATTGTGCAAGTAAATAATTTGTTGGATCCTTAGATGGTATCAATTTTTCAAATCCAATCTTAATGATAGCCTTAATGGGAAGCGATGTATATATTTCAAATGGACACTGTGGCTGGACTGTAAAGCCTTCCTATGGTGATTTTGGTGGCATGGGGCATTTAATAAACAGGAGGGTGGCAGATGGGGATTCTGCGACTTTTCTGCCTCCACCCCACATAAATCTGTGGCGAGAAGTCTGCCACCAATTGGGCCATTAATGTCCATTTAAGGGCTTTATCCTGCAATTGTTGGTATTAGTTCAGCTGTGGGCAGGGGCATTCACTATGTGGGGAGTATGACAGGCAAAACCCTAGTGTTTCATGTTTAAGGACAGCAAAGCTTCATCAGTATCATCTCAGTGAGAGGCTTTACTGAACTGCCTTAAGATTTCGACTTCCACCGAGACAGTCTCCTGGCACAGTCACATGACTATAGAAAGCCAGGTGTGACATCAGCCTGTGTGACTCTGAGTTACACAAGTTATCCGCTATATACCCACTGTTCTCATGCATTAATACCTGTTTGTTCTACTAGTTAGTCTCTGCATTTCACACAGCATCTTTAAATTGTATAGATCTTGTAATGGTGCGCACGCACATTGACATTGTATGTTCATCTGGGTGATGTTCCTTTTCTGGGTGTAGCTCCCATGGCCCTTCTTGCCTTGGTGACTGTTGTTTCACTGCATTATTGGGAGTATATGTACCTCTGGGACTGGTGGCAATTCTGTATTCAGTATATAGTCTTCCAAGGTTGCAACTTCTCAAAACATTCCTTTTCTGCCTGTGTTTTGCCTGGCTGTATATCTGATTGAATTTTTTTGTAACTTCCACCAACTGTGGAATTTAGGGTCATTCTTTCTTCTTGGTTCCCACCTCTGTCATTTGTTTGTTCATATCCCAGACAGCTTGGTTCTTGAAGACATCAGTTTATTTTGTGTGTTTAAAAGTATAGAATCAGCTTAAATCTTGTGCTTCTGATTTTCCAGTTCAGCTCTGATGTGAACATTTTCCTGAGCAATTGCTTCATTTACCTTCAGCTCATGCATTTCATTGCACTGATATGATTGGCGACCATCCCATAGTGTATTTGAATGTTGTCTCCCTCGCTCTGAAGTCTTTTGTTTTTCTCACTCTCAGGTTCTCTATTGTCTTTTCTCTGGGGTTTTTTTGCTAATTTCCCTTTAGGGATTTTTGCTATTCTTACTCTGGAGTCTTTTGTCACCCTTTTTCCATTGCCACATTGCGGGTTACCAGTCCAAACTTTAGACTTGCTTCAACTGAGCTGAGTCACTGTTGTGTCCAAACTGTAATCTGTAACTCAAGACTTTCCTCTTTGCCATTGCATTGGACTCTCAGACAAATATGTCCTTATCATGTCACTTCAACCTCACTTTCAAGGGGATCACGGTGGCACAGTAGTTAGTACTGCTGCCTTATATCACCAGGGACCCGAATTCAATTCCCCGCTTGGGTCACTGTCTGTGCAGAGACTACATGTTCTCCCATGTGAGTTTCCTCTGGGCGTTTCAGTTTTCTCCCTCACTCCAAAGACGTGTGGGTTAGGTTGATTGGCCATGCCAAATTGCCCTTAGTGTCAGGGGGAATTAGCAGGGCAAATACATGGGATCTTGGGAATAGGGCCTGGGTGGGATTGTTGTCGGTGCGGACTTAATGAGCCGAATGGCTTCCTGCACTGTGGGGATTCTATGATTTTATGATTTTCAATTTGCCATGTTGAGCCACAGTTCTGTGAAGGTCATGATGTTGCAAGATGCATCAAAGTCTCCCTGATAATTTTTGCTTGCTTGATGCATTCCCTATGTGGTCATCATTGTAACAGTCACAAACTATTTGTCATCTATAGACTTGATGGAATCAATCTGTTGTGTTCTGTATAGTTCTTATTAGACTCTTTGGCTGATATCTCTCCAGTAGCCAATGTGTATTGGCTTTTTTTTTGCTTCTTTCTAGCCAAACATTTGTGTTCAAAATGTTTCTGCTGCTTGCAGTTATAATGCCAGTTTTCCCAAGCTGAACAACCTTTTTCTGTCTTGTATGCTGTCCTCCACATTATTTACATCCCACTTTTGTCTGTAATTGCCCTGCTCTTTTGGCCTGAAATGCCTCTCAGCGTAATGTATCTCCTGGTCTGCTCTACCATACATATGCCCTAGCTGACATTTCACAACTTGCGCATTTCAACACATGTCAATTACTTTTCTCATCTTTCATTTGACTCTTCCTAACCAAGGAGTTGTGCATGCTGAAGACTAATCGATTTTTAATCAGGTCATCTTTTAGCTGCCTCAATTCACATGGGTTGATCTATGGTTTCTGCCTCTCCGTGAATGGATAGTGTTCATACGCAACATTCATCGTGGACTAAAACCTACATTCAAAGCATTTAAATCTCTGCCATCCATTCTCTTTGCTTTTAAATTAGATTTAGGGTGATCTACAATTTGTAGCAAACCCTCCACAGAAGTGTTCGGAATATGGCTACTCTAATTGGTTCTGGCTTGTAAATTAAGTGTGTTGCAGTCTCATAGTTTTGCTATTGCAAGTGGAAAAACTGCCAATTCTGCCATGTATCATCTTTCATTTCTACAGGAGTTGGAATTGGAAAATTTCCAAAGCTTGCCATGATTACTCACTCTATACTTATTTGTGGTATGTGTTTGCTTTTCTTAGTCCTGTTTCAGCAGCCTTTTTCTGCAAATTCGAACATTTCCATGTGCCTGGTTTTTGATGTCTTCTCTGCAGCATTGGCAGAATTCAAAGAAGTTTTATCTCTACTTCTTGACATCAAGGACAGAATTTTACACTGGCAGGATTTTACGATCCTGCCAAAGCCAATGGACTTTTGAACAGCTCACCACATTTTATGACCTCACTGTCACCGCGATGGGGCCATACAATTTTGCCCCATATTTCATATTTAACGCTAGCAGTGCTTCATCAGTGTTTTCTCAGTCAGAGGCTTTATTGAACTTCCTTAAGATGTCTGTCTCCACAAGAGATAGCCTCATGATATAGTCACTAATCTATGGAAAGTCAGATGTAACATCAGGCTAAAACAAAACCAGATAATGCTTTAAAATTTCAGTAGGTCTGACTGTATCTGTGAAGAGAGAACAGAGCAAATGTTTCAAATCTGAATGACCCTTCCAGACTTGAAATGTTAGCTCTATTCTCTCTCCTCAAGTACTGTCAGACATGCTGAGATTTTCTAGCATTTTCTGTTTTTGCTTCAGATTCTAAATCCACAGGACTTTGCCTTTATATTATTGTCACATCAGCCCTATTGCATTTCAAAAATTAAACATGTGGGATTGCTTGCGGCCAGTGAAGATCCCTCATTCAAAGGCACTAATCCCAAATAAAGGGACTTGGCATTGGGATGGGAGAGGCCCACTCCTCTCCTGCAACATTCCCACTATATGCAGCCTGGGACCCAGGAATATTATAGGCCTCTGCTGGGTGTCATACTGGCAGCAACCACCACTTTCCCAGTGGTGCTGCCTCTGATAAGCTGGCAGCTCTCAATGGGTGCAACTTGCTCTCCTGGAGCCCTTGATCCCAGGAAAGGTCCACTGCTGTCCAATTCAGTGCCGGAATGACGCATAATATGATGGGCCTTCCATAAAAGAGACAATGTGGGACTCCCACTGTCTCTCTAGTGGCCAAGCAAGACTCCCATCACCTCCATTAAATACATGGTATTTGATTTTCTAATTTAATCATAATTTAGCTGAAACCTTCAGAGAAATACAGTATTTTTAAAGTATTTCCAATTAATTCAGTGGAACTATAATGTTTAAGGGAAAATTTCAATCTTCTCAATTTTGAAACCCAAATTAAGAAACAGATCCAATCTCAAAATAGCAGCAATTTCAAATATTCTTTGTGAAACAATAAAGCCATCACTGTGTGCACATTTAAGGAAGGGATGTTGGTTAACAAAAACTCATCACGATCGTGGTAACAGTTTAGAATAATCTTTTTTTTTAATGATTTATTTGTAACCATTGCAAAAGTAACTTTTGCCAAAACTGAAAATTCTCCCCTTCACAATTTAGGATATTCTGTTACTAAGTAAATGTCGCTATCCGAGAGTTGGTTATAACTGCTAACTTTTAGTATTATAGTTACATTGAAAAATATGTTCTGTCCGCTAACAATTTAAACACAGAAACAGTTTAGACTGTTCATAGTGATTATGGAATAACCAGGATAGCAATTGTGTAAAAATTCAAAAATAATAAAATAAATGATATCAATTTCAATTTCTGTAGTAGTCACTGCTATTGGGAAATGGTGATGCTGATCATTTTAACCATTAATATTATATCAGCTCAGAGCCTCAAAGAAATATTTACTGTTTTTTTTTCTCTTCAAGGAACTGTAAGGTATCAAGTTTCCTCATATTTTTAGCTTTTGCATGGTAAGCTCAAGTTACCTTGTAATCTAACTATTACATCGGAGATGAGACTGGATAATGCAGCATCTAAAATGACAGACTTGAAAAATCTTTACACACCTTTTCACTTTCATATAGGAATATTCAGTAAAATTGATGCAGGAATATACAGTCCATAGCAGGACCACTTCAACTAATATATTGTTAATATCAATTTGTTTTGAGAAATTGCTTCTCTCCCTCTGTGTGCCAGAATTATCAGACTCCTGAGAGCATTCGGAGACTAGCTAATCTACAGAGTTGGTAAGTACCATGTCATTTGGAAAGCAACATTTCAACCAGTAGACAGTGATACAATGATTTCCAATCAATGCTACAAATGTATTATTAATGTCTTGTCATCTACTGAAATCTAGAGTTCTCTGGTTTAACAAATAGAAAATATTCTGTACGAGAATCTGGGATGAATTGTTTTTTAAAACAAATCTTAATTCCTCACTAACCCTTGGCATTTACAGGTTTTTATAAACACACTTAAATACTTGTTTTGTTTGCTATTTGTCTGTTTTTTAATATATTTTTTCACGCATATAAGAATCACACATCATTACACAAGTGTGAAATATTATTGGTACATAGGAAAATAAAATAGTAATGTAGGTTAATGCTATCCGGGGATGATACATCTGTTAGTACTTTTTGGCTACAATTTGGGATTCTTTTATCAACAAGAATTATTTGTGATCTGACCTTCTTCTGAAAACTGCTGTGCAACTATTTGTTCCTAATATGAACGTTTGATCTTATTGCTGGCTGATTAGATCACTCAAGAGAAACTATAATGAGACCCTGAAAAACACAATTACACGGGATTTGAAAGGGTTTCACATTTGTTTCTACATACTGTGAAAACTGATCTCAAACTCGCAGCCAAAAGTGTGAGTCACCATTTCCAACAGGTACTTTCTTTTAGATCTTTCTCTGGTATCTTTTCTTTCAACCTACATCCATGTACATTTCTGTTCACCTCCAGGTGATACACTAGCATCAAAGCCTGTACTAAGCAGAAGAAGGGAGAAACAGAAAGAGAGAATTGGAAGAATATTTCTTTAATAAAAATGGCATTGTAGTAATTAAAAGGTTAGTGTTAACGAGCCAGTATCAGTCAGCCATTATTGTTTTACTTGATCTCATCACATTTTTCTATTCTGTGACATTAGGAGAGCCTTTCATTTTCCTGTTTCAGAAATCCAGCTGCAAACAATTATTATTTTATTTTGATCTTGCTCCAGCCCAACTGGATATTAAATAACATTAGAATATAATTGAGTTGATTTTATAAATACTTGTACATCATTCTTGGTATCCAAGATTTGTCATGATGAAAGGATTAGGATTGGGTCTAGTAATCCCTTGCACATTTTTGTCGAGATTGCAGGACCCATTTAAATTCAAATTTCATTGAAAGTGATCTTTATTCATTTCAGAAATAATAAAGTATTTTGTATTTATTTCTTTTATTACAGTTTTTAGCTCATTTGACTAAAAATTGTTCTGTGTTTTGCTGTGCTTAAGTTTTTAGTGTTTCTGCACTGTAAGTACATGAAGAGGCATCTTTGCAACTGATCTGTAAAGGATGATATTTGCACATTCTCGAAGATGTAAAAGTCACTTAATAATATCTTTAAAGATTAGAGTCGGCTGGAATGCAAAAACATTATTTTAATTTCTTCTTGATTTGAAATATGACAGTATAAGAGGAATGATCCACACTGTTGATTTTCTACAGTTTTGTTGAAAATTGCAATTTGCTTGTCTGGGAAATTACAATTCAACCAACTTTTAAGAATTCTTTTAAAGACTTTGGAAAAATTGTAAAGTAAAAAGGTAAATGAGATGAGTGGAAGTGTGTACAGAAATCATATATTGCATAGAATGCATGAGATCACCCATCATCCGTTTAATTGTGTGCATTTTGAAATTATACTGTATGGGTATTAACATACGAGTGCATAAAGCATTGACATAAAATCGCTTTATTTAAAATGAGCTAATGCCCCTATTAGCATACCTAACAGAAGAATGGTGTACTGGCACATATAGCCCTCATACACTTAAGGCATGAGCAGTGTAATTTCAAAGCTGGGGAGAATAAAGATGTGTAAGAATTTGTTACTGGCCGACAACACAATTTTATTCTGTCAGAGTGGTAAACGTGAAACTCAAGTTCAAACAATTTACGCAGTCTGTTACATTGTACTCCTAACACAGTCCTGTGCCATATTATTGATAATAATCAAACAGCCTAATATTTTAGTCTGTTGTCAAGGTTTTAGGTTTAAGCATTGGGACATAAGGCCAAAATTAAAATGAGGAGAGACCCCTTTATTTCTTGTCTTAATACTGTCATTATTTATTTTACTAGGATCCCTTCAGCTACTAATGTTTAATCCATCGCTTCAGATTATATGATAGGGACAGGATGCAACTAGAAAATAATGCACTGTGATTGCTAATTTATTTGTCATTCAGCGAACAGCTAATTTGCTACTGATCCTTACTGAAACCTTCGGTCATTGTCACAATCAAAATTATAATTATGAAAAATAATGGGTGTTTACATTATTGTGTCTAATGTCAATAGAAGCCCAATCTTTTCCTTTACATCAGAAAGGTAGTTTAAAGTTTAACTAATTCTAAATGATAAAGAAGTTTTGAAACAGAGAATTAATGTGTTGCAATGAACACTCATGTGTCAACTGAAATGGTAAAATCAAAATTTGAATGAGTCTGTCCTAAACTGAAAGAACTAGATATCAGACCTGAGTGTAAAATGCTGGAATGAATATTTGTATGACCCATTCTTTATAAAGCAACAGATTTTTCAATTCAAATATGCCTGATTAGCAGTGTTGTGCCAATCCCAGCAGCTGTAATTACTTCAGTGAGCATATTTATTCTGACTTTATTTATTTAGAATCTCTCACCAGGAAACAACTGAGAAGCGACACTTCATTTTAGTGTGATGCTGGCAAGGTACTAAATGTTAATGAGCAATTATAAATAAATATGCATGCTATTATAAAAGAATGCATAACATTGCATAATTTTGTTTCTTTTTTCTTTGCTGGGTTTAGTTTTACTCTCATTTTTCTCTTGTTTTTGCTTTTGGCTGACAGCTGTTCATCATTCTGCCATTCATACTTCCTCTGGATGCATCTTTTGTTTCTTTACTTGGCCCAGTACCATTCCCTTTTCATAGAACCCCGACAGTACAGAAGGAGACCATTCGGCCTATTGAGAATATACCAACTCCCTGACTGAGTATCTTACCTAGGCCCTCTCCCCAACCCTATCCCTGCAACCTCACACATTTCCCATGCCTAATCCATCTACAACCTACACATACGGGACACTAAGGAGCAATTTTACTATGGTCAGTCTCCTAAACTGCACATCTTCGGACTATGGGAGGAAACCGGAGCACCCAGAGGAAACCCATGTAGATACTGGGAGAATGTGCGAATTCCATACAAACGGTGACCCAAGACCAGAATTGAACTTGCTAACAACTGTGCCAGGGACCTTTTTGCCCTGTCATTTTATCTCCCTACTTTTCCACACAATCATAGACATTCCCTTTTATTTTCCTGCTCCCATTTCACTTGCTTCAAAAATATTCTGGGTGCTATTTGTTAGAGACTATGGGGGTTCTGTGTATCAGTTGAAGTGTCAGCGTTGTGTCTTTTATAATGGCCCATTGAATTAAATGCTACTCAGGCACTGAAGTGCCTTCCCCTGGGATCAGGGAACTGGGGAGCAGAGATCTCAGCTACTGAAAGCAGCCAGCCATTCAGAGGCCGGTAACCTTATTACACAGCCTTGCCACCAGTCAGGCGGTGACCACTGTTGGCACAACACCCACCAGAGGACCAGGATTGTCAGAGAATCCCAAGACAAAGACCGAGTGATGGCAACAGAGGGTTGGTAGGTGAGGGGCTCTGGGGGGACAGGTAGAGGAGATCAGAAGCAAGGGCATTGATGGCCCTCGGTGGGTGCCACTCCCTCCCTCTTTTCACCCCTTTTTTGATGCCGAATCCCTCAATGAGGTACTGAGTGGCTTTGAACAAAGGACTATCACTCCCCTCCCCACCCTTGAATGAGAGACATCACCAACCCACTCCTTGGGAGCCCGTTAACAACACTGCACAGGTTAGCTTGTCATGTTCCATGTGTGATGAACACCCCCAATCTCCACCTGCTGAATTACCACCAGTGCTGGCATGGTGAGTGGACATTAATTGGCCACTTAAGGACCCCAATTTTGCAGTGGTCAGGAAAGACAACCATGGGCATCCTGTCCTGAACCTAATCAGGACAGAGAGGGGAAAGCGGTGGAATCTCCTGCTGTATGTACACATTCCATAGTGCTTTCCTACAGTGAATCCATGGTTTTGACTAAACTCGCTGAAACTGTGACCTAGTGATATTTTTCATGAGGGCATACATTAAAATTCACCTTGGAAACCTATCCCAATATGTAGCACACGTAACCTGGTGAAAAGGCAGTGGTTTAAGAGACAATATAGCCCCTGTCAGCAGAATTTCCTGGATCTGGAGGTGGTGGGTTGGGAAAAATTCCAGGAGTGAGGTTGGGCTGATGCGTGGCGCATTCCCTCTGCCATGCAAGTTTCACAGAGGTGGGCCTCTGAACAGAGGCAGGCAGCTGATTTACATAATTTAGGCCCCTATTAGGGGCACTTTGACATTTTATTGGCAGTAGAATCTGTCATGGCTGACACGGTGACACAATGGTTAGTGTTATTGCATCACAGTACCAGGGTCCCCAGTTCAATTCCTGCCTCAGGCTGCTGTCTGTGTGGAGTTTGTATATTCTCCTCCATGTCTGTGTGGGTTTCCTCTAGGTGTTCCGGTTTCCTCCCACGTTCCAAAGATGTGCACTTTAGGTTGACTGGCCATGCCAAATTGCCTCTTAGTGTCAGGGAGATTAGCAGGGTAAACACATGGGGCTACAGAGATAGGACCTAGGTACGGTTGTTGTTGATGCAGGCTTGATGGGCTGAATGGTCTCATTCTGCACTTTAGAGATTGTATGTGAAGGTGGTCTTTGTCTGGCAAACCAGAGGATATCAGAGCCAGTGCCTCCATTCCACCATTCCATTCCAAACGTCTCGACTCCACGGTCCCTCAGAATTTACAGTTTCAGTTTGTGCCTCTGAGCACTCCTCCACTTTACATTTTCCACCTGCCTCGGAAGTGTCCGCCTCTCTCGATGGGCCTGCTTAGGCCCGCAGAAGCCCATCCGCCATCCTTCATTGAGGCAAACAGTTAGGAGGCCATGCGGGGAAAATAACTTCGCCTGGTTTTGATCCTGGCAAGGTCCCAACATCCGGATGCCAGATCCCGCCGGAGAATGCTGCAAGTTACCAAGAAAATAATAGCACAATGTTCTAACTAACCAAGTTAAAATGTGATGTATTGCAGGAGAAATAGTTGATTTTTTCTTAAATAATCCAATGAAGTGGCATTTATGAAACTGCATCATATTTGAAAAATTAGAAAAACGCAGTAAAATAGTTCTAGTTATAGTATGATAAGTCCTGTTGGAAGGCCAGCTTGTTAGCTCTACATAGCCGTGTTGTAGCTTTTGCTGCAGTGTGGGGCATACCGTGGAGTGCTGTGGGACTCTTTAAAAACTGTGAGGCTTGCTGGTTGTTGCAAAGCCATCACTACAGACAGAACAAATCTGATTTAAAAATATCTTATGTAATCACGTACAACAGATAAAAGCATTCTCTCGCCTTATCCCGTCAGGCTACTTAGCTATTTGAATTTGGCCAACTGCTTTGTCATTAAGCTTTTTAGTTTATTTGTTAGTGTCACAAGTAGGCTTACATTAACACTGCAATGAAGTTACTGTGAAAATCCCCCAGTCACTACTGTGCCTGTTCGGGTACATTAAGGATTAATTTAACATGGCCAATGCACCTAATTAGCACGACTTTTGGATTTGTAGGAGGAAATCCATGCAGACACAGGAAGAATGTGCAGGCTCCGCACAAACAGTAACACAAGCCGAGAATTGAACCCGAGTCCCTGGTGCTGTGGTGCCAACCACTGTGCCACCATTAAAGTTCTGTTCCCACAATCCGGAGTGCACACTATATTTACGTCAACAGCAGAGTGGCCCATGGACTGTAAGGTAGATCCCTTGTTGTTTACACCAGCCATCATAATCACATATATGATAATGAATGCAATCTCTTGCCTTTATAGGGGGAAACTGCAAAGTGCAGGAGCCAGAGGAAGCACAGTAATAAACCAACAAGCTATTACTTCATGTAAAATGCACAATTGAAAAAATAGATTTTTCACAGCAAAATCCAACCATTTTTCATCACTTCTGTTCCACAAAACAATACAATGCTTGCGAAATCCCACTATTCAGCTTGCTGATCCTTTCACTAATTGGCATTGTGTATTTCACAACAGCACAGCTTCATTCTGACCAGAGAGAATGCGAGAGAGAGAGAGAGAGAGTGTATTTCCCTGGATTCTTTCCTTAAGCCTACGTGCGGTAATTAATCCAACAAAGTTTCAATCAAATTTATCACCTTAACAAAAAGAATTCCTCTAGGACATAGAAATTTCTGACACCCGGGTGTCTGCTGCTGCTGCTGGGTGTGTTGAATGTAACTAGCTCCTGGTAGTTGCCTTCAAGAATCCATTCTATTGCAGTGGTGAGAAATGTATGGAATGGTATCTAATGATCTCCATTGCCTCAAAGCTACAGAAACCTGGAAAAAATAAACAGTCTTATGGCTGTCTGTTTTCCCTTTGTGTACTTCATTTATATTTCAAATCGTCCTATTTCTGTGTCCTCTGGCTAATGTTAAATAAAAAAGTGCTTGTTCTTCATATAGATTCGGCAGCCATAGCCTGGGAATTGGATTCTGGAAGGTGTTCTAATTTCCCCACCCAACAGAATCCGTGAAGCAGGAATTAAACAGAATTTTTGGCTCTATCAGTGCTGATGTTTTGCGGATGAGCACTGAGATGTCCATCTGAATCTGATTTGAGCCTCATACTTCTATGTAAATTGTGATTACAAATAAATTTTAGTCTCAATAGCAGTATAATCACCAACTGTCCCCATGACATGGTCCCGTAGTCACAGGAAGAAGAGGCTCTGATAGGCAAGTATTGAACTCCTTTCCATCGAAAAGAGAAAACTCTGGAAAATGCTGGACTCTTTGTCAAGGGTCATCTTGACTCGAAATGTCAGCTCTTTTCTCTCCTTACAGATGCTGGCAGACCTGCTGAGATTTTCCAGCGTTTTCTTTTTTTGGTTCAGATTCCAGCATTTGGGCGGCATGATAGCATAGTGGTTAGCACTGTTGCTTCACAGCTCCAGGGACCTGGGTTCGATTCCTGGCTCGGGTCACTGTCTGTGTGGAGACTGCACATTCTTCCCATGTCTGCGTGGGTTTCCTCTGGGTGCTCCAGTTTCCTCCCACAGCCCAAAGATGTGCGGGTTAGGTGGATTGGCCAAGCTAAATTGTCCCTTAGTGTTCCAGGATGCGTAGGTTAGAGGGATTAGTGGATAAATACGGGGATAGGGCCTTGGTGGCATTGTTGATGGTGCAGACTCGATGGGCCGAATGGTCTCCTTCTGCACTGTAGGGGTTCTATGGTTTCTATCTACAGTAATTCACTTTTATTCCTTTCCATCCATCTGATTCTGCTGACCTGCACCTTCCCATGCCCCAGTTGTGATTTGCCCAGCTGCTGCCATGCACCCTAATCTACAAATTGGTGGCACTAATCTACAAATGCCAGCGCTTGGTCCAACCACCTCGTCCCAGTCAGCAGCTGGTAGATTGGTTGTGAATGAGGCCCAGCCATTAGACTTGGCCAGTCTCTCCACATATGGGCCACCCCTTCTCCTAGCCAGCTCCCCACAGGAGTCCGAATTCCGGTGACATATTTTTCTCCTTTACCTTTTGTTTAGGAATTATATGTCTTTTCGGTTTTAAAAGGCTTTACTTCTTTTCTTGGGGTACTCTTTTACCAATCACTGTGCATCTTATACAGCTGTTGGCTTTTTGTTAAGGTGCAGAAATTTGGATTTTTCTCCACTGAAAGTAAAGTGACTCAGACTTAAGATGTCCCTGTGTGACTGGCGCATACGATGTGTGTGACCACATAATATTAGATTCCTTTTCTGGAGAGTAGCAAAATAACTGTAATTCCATGAATATTTTTAGTATAAACAGGCACTTTGATTTCTGCTGAACATGCCTTCATAAAAGTCAATTAAAATGAAAGAGCAGATGCCTGTTTATTTTCTGCGGCTGGCTTTCACTGTGGTTTCTTCTCCTACCTTAAGCGTACATTGTGTGAAGGTTCTGCACACATCCCAGTCCCAGCTGCATGTAGACTGCGTTCCTCTACAGCTGCAGAGAAAGCAGCAAGGTGAGGGGAGGAAGCTCTTCTGGGAGGGGGAAGCAAATTAAAGCTCACCACAGGAACGTTGTGCCCCTGGCACTGTTCTTATGCAACAGCTGCAGATACAACAACTATCATCTGACATTTTGACATATACGTTGAGCGAGGCAGCGTGTGAGCCAATGCCTACACTATCACAAAGGGTTTGAAGTCCCAGCCTTAAGCAAAACAGGTGTATGACATCCTGTTGCTAGTCTTCAGGGGGTATGGGCACTAGGAGAGACATCTGAGGGGAGAACAGATGAAAATAACAAAGGAGGTTAGGGCTCAGGTTGACAAGATCATTGATAATATTTTATATGTAGCAGACCTGCTTGTTGACTGCAAACTGGTCCTAATATTACTCACAGAATGTAGGCCACAGCCATATAAAAGCAGCTCATAATTCATCAGATTCAGAAATTAAAATTCCTTCATAGGGCATCATTTTGAGACACTTACCGAATGTCTCACTTATGTACACAATGGTTTTTTTTGCTGCGTTATCTCTTTTCCTCTGCTGCTTTGTATAATAATTACCCTGAGGCTTCATTTGCATCTCTTAATTTTGGGAGTATTTTGGCCTTTGTTTGACAGATTTAACTTTCTAAGGGTAGGTTCTAGGTTACACTGTTCTACATATTAGACATATCAACATTCCTGTGAAGTAAGCATGTGTGTGTGTGTGTGTGTGTGTGTGTATATGTAAAAAGCATTGATGCAAAATAGCTTTGTAAAAAAAATTTTGAAAATTATAGTCCACAGTTTAGCTCCTTGCAGAAAACCCTTCTCGAATAAAACGTTTCTGAGGCTCCTGAAAGAAAAAAATTCCCAATGCTTATCTTTTAGGCCTAACTTTACAGCTCTCTGCCACATCACTGCAAAATGTGGAGGAAGCAGACAAGTGAACCATCCCTGTCAGTACCACTCTTAACCAGGACGCCAAGGCAGTGCATTATCAGTACCATATGCGAGGACAGCAACTGGTAATTCACCAAAATAAAAAATAATTCAGGTTAAAACCTATGGGGGCCGAATCTTACGGCTGTTCATGCCAGTGTGAGTTTCTGGTCCAGCCGCAGTGAACGGAGATTTGGCTGAGGGCCAAATTCTCCGCATTCGTTGACAGCGGAACACACATCACCGCAATGTTCCAGCCATTGGGTCTTGCAATCTGTCACCGGGTCGCAAGTACAAAATTTTGGGTTACTTCAGTTTTCTTTATCGGCTTACGATCTCACAGATAAATGCCATCAGTCTGTTTCTGGGACAGAATTACAACATAGTTGAACCAATAATTGAAAAAGGATTTAGGGCGGAATGCGGCACAGTGGTTGGCACTACCGCCTCACAGCTCCAGGAACCCGGGTTTGATTCTCCACCTCGGGTGACTGTCTGCTTGGAGTTTGCAGATTCTCCCCGTGAACGTGTGTGTTTCCTTCGAGTGCTCCGGTTTTCTCCTACAGTCCAAAGATGTGCGTGTTAGGTTGATTGGCCATGATAAGTTGCCCCTAGTGTCCCAAAACGTGTAGTATAGGGGGATTAGCAGAGTAAATACATGGAATTACAGGGATAGGGGCTGGGTGGGTCTGTTGTCGGGGCAGGCTCGATGGGCTGAATGGCCTCCTTCTGCACTGCAGGGATCCTATGATTATTAAATAGAAGCAAAAAAATAGTCAATGGAAATGCCCACTTCAGACTCCCTCGGATAGGATATGGTACCAAGATGTTTTTTTCCCTCTTTGTGGTGGTGGTTCTGGAGACTCGTGTCCCCAATCCCATTGCAACTCTGAGCTATTTTCCTGGGTTAGGGGTGTCATTACGGCAAGTTCCCAGTGGGCTCCCTAGCATCAAAAAAAAGTCAGTCACTTGAGAAAAGTGAAGCAACTCCAGCATCACAATGTTCTTTTTAAAAAGCTTACGGGGTTAGAGTTGGAATTTGTTTTTTATCTAAGGGATCAGACAGGAGAGGTAAGTGGATCATTTTTGAGAATCTTTTGGGGGAACAAAAGGACACTATTGCTGAGTGTTCTTTTCTGGAACAACCAATTTTAACAGATTTGCTGTTGCTGCGACATTTTTTAAATTCAATTGTGGGACATGGGCATCACTGGCTGGCCAGCATTTGTTGCCCATCCCTTGTTGCCCATCCCTTGTTGCCCTTGACAAGGTGGTGCAGTCTGCATGCTGTGGGTTGACCCGCAATGCCTATAGGAAGGGAATTCCAGGATTTTGACCCAGTGACTGCAAAGGAACGGCAGGATGGCGAGTGACTTGGAGGGAAAATTGCATGTGCTGGAGTTCCTATGTATCTGTTGCCCTTGTCCTTTTAGATGGAAATGGTCGTGGGTTTGGAAGGTGCTGCCTAAGGGTTTTGGGTGAATTTCTGCAGAGCATCTGTACACACTGTTGCTTCTGAACTTCGGTAGCGGAGTGAGTGGATGTTTGTGGACATGGTGCCAATCAAGCGTGCTGCTCTGCCCTGAACGATGTCAAGTTTCTTGAGTCTTGTTGTAGCTGCACCCCTTCAGGCAAGTGGGGAGTATTCCATCACACTCCTGACCTGTGTGCACAGGTAGATGGTGGACAGGCTTTGGGGAGTCTGATGTTATCTTTCTGCTGGCAAGACCTGACATTCTAGCAACCATAGTCCCAGCTTCCCATTGGTGTTTATGTAATGCAGGCAGCAGTGGCATGGCTGATGGTGTCCCTGATAGATACATCAACTGCAAGTGCAATTTAGCAATTGGTCTCACAGTCATATTTGCATCCATTATCTACCAATATCCTACCCAATTGTTGTTAATATTGTGGAAAAGAATCTAATGGATGATTTTCTTTTGTTAGATTAGACGCTAAGCAAAGTTCACATGAATACACAATTTTGCCGCACTCATGTGTTCTGTTTTTACATAGCAATTTACCTGTTAATTTTAGTGTGTTCAAATAGCACACATCAGTTAAACATCCATTGTTAAACTTCATTAATCATCAGTCCTACTCTTAATTCAGCTGACAACTGCAGCCTTGTTGGAGGTTTCAATGGATTTTAAATGTTTTATCCCAGAAGATGACAGTGTTACTATAGTTAGCAGAAGTCACCCATATTCACAGGCCAGGGAAATGATAGAATGCAATGATTTAAACTGAATTTTGACAGAAGCTGCATCAACCCCTTTTCTAAAGATTGAAGTAACTGGAAGTTAAAGAGAGTAGATTTTCAACTGAAAACTACAATAATCTGTGGAGTAGAGGTGAAGTCCGTTTAACATTAGTCTTGCTCCACAGTAAGTTGAGCCAAGACTGTATTATCTAACTGCTGTTTTAGCTTTGCATCAATGTAATTTTGGTATGCAGATACCCAAGTCAAATTTAGGAAAATTATATGTAACACTGCTTCAGGCAAGAGCTTTTATACTGCTTACGTTTCACATTGGCTGCAGTATAACCACAATTAGCACTGGATGTAATACATATTAATGTTAATATTAATATATATATGATGGAGAGAACATAAGAACATAAGAAATAGGAGTAGGAGTAGGCCATCTGGCCCTTCGAGCCTGCCCCACCATTCAATAAGATCATGGCTGATCTGTCGTGGCTCAGTTCCACTTTCCGGCCCTCTCCCCATAACCCTTAATCTCCTCTCTTATCAAAAACCCATCAACCCGCTTCTTGAAAAATATTTAGCGAGGCAGCCTCCACCACTTCAACGGGTAGAGAATTCCAGAGATTCACCACCCTTTGAGTGAAGAAGTTCCTCCTCAACTCCGTTCTAAAACGCCCCCCCTTTATCTTGAGGCTGTGCCCCCTAGTCCTACTGTCTTTTTTGAGCGGGAAGAGTCTCTCCACCTCTATCCTATCCATCCCATTCATCATCTTATACGTCTCAATGAGATCTCCCCTCATTCTTCTAAACTCCAACGAGTACAAGCCTAGTTTATTCAGCCTCTCCTCATAGCTCAACCCCCTCAACTCCGGTATCAGCCTAGTAAACCTCCTCTAAAAGTCTTGCATTTCTATAACATCGTTCATGCCCCAATCCCCTTGCAGCCAATGAACTGCTCTTGAAATATAGGGCTGGATTATCTGCCCCCCATTCCCATGGTGTGTTTTTGGTAGTGGAGGTGGCTTGCTGTTTGCACCCAGCGAAATCTTTCGGTCCTACAGATGTCTACAGCATTTATGTGGCTTGCCTATCTCAGCGCGGTAGGGTGGGGTTGGGGGGCAGGGCGGCTTCAACAAGACCGGATGATCCCATTGGTGGGAAGGGCTGGAAAATTTTGCCCGATGGGCTGTTGTAAAGTAGGGAAAGTGCCATCCAATGTATGCACAGCGTGCTTCTGCAAACCGCAATGTAATAATAATCAAATAACCATTGTTTTAATGAAATAAAAGCTCCCATGGCAGTATTTTGAAGAGCAGGGGAACTATTCCTCATGACCTGACCAACCTTTAGCCCTGAGTGAATGTCACAAAAATGGACCATCCAGTCATTACCACATTGTTATTTGTGGGAGTTTGCTGTGAGCAAATTGGCTGCCATGTTTCATAGAAACACAGAAGATAGGAGCAGGAGGAGACCATTTGACCCCTCAAGCCTGCTCCGCCATTCATCACAATCATGGCTGATCATCAAACTCAATAGTGCTTTTTTTCCTATAACCTTTGATCCCATTTGCCCCAAGTGCTATATCTAGCCGCCTCTTGAATACATTTAATGTTTTGGCATCAACTACTTCCTGTGGTAATGAATTCCACAAGCACATCACTCTTTGGTGAAAAAATGTCTCCTCATCTCATCCTAAATGGTCTACCCTCCATTACACTTCAAAAGTACCTCATTGGCTATAAAGCACTTTGGGACATGAAAGATGCTCAAGAAATGCAAATATCTCTTTGCCAATCCTCCCCGTTTCCTTCTTTGTCATTCCTGTTTCTTTCCCTTTCCTTAAATCTGACTAATTAATAAGATAGATTAAATGATTCTGTCATTCGCCAAGGTTGCCATTAGCAATTTGTGTCAGCAAATATCTTCAAGTTACTGGGTGATAAAAGAAACGTAACTAACAAGGTACATGGAAAGCTTCCCTTGTCTGGCAGATTTGGTGATGTTGTTGTGCAGACTTGATGGGTGTTTCTGAACAAAATGAATTGACTGTCAAAGAAAAATAAAAGATTGGCCTAGATTTTGTAGCAATAATAAGGTGAGGTTCTCAGCAAACAAGATTATGATGGGGTAAACCCAACTGCAATTTCTGGCATCCTCGCTCATGCATTTCAACTTGGAAATCAATTGAAGTTTCTGTCAGAGATCTCCTGCTCTACCACAGTGTCCCCTGTTGCAGGTCTCACCAATTGACTTGACACTGAAATTGCTATAATAGTGTGAACTTGCTACTTGCCCACTAGTTCCACAATAAAGACATCTGCATAATTTAGAACTGGTGCATTTAGGCATAACAGTGTAATGATTGATATTTGGTGCCAAATACTCAGCCTGGCCTTAAAGAAATAATTTTACAAATGTGTAGTCTCATTCTGTCAGAGTGGGATATTTTCTTTACTTGCCCTTTCTCTTTTATCTTTCTTCTTTAATTCCAGCTGCATTTCCCAGTTTTATTTTCTTCCTGAACATAATTGCAGAGAAACTTGTATTTCCTGCTTTATGCTTTCTGGTTTAGATTCTGTAGGCAGGATTTTCCTGAACTGGGAGTGACAAGCTGAGAATCAGGAGCTGGGAAAATAGCAGAGTCATATTAGGACCACTGTCTTCCACTGTTTGGGAAGTTTCCCAATGGTGGGAGCAGATGCAGATCAGCTGCCCACCAATTGAGATAGGCAGCTACTTTAGATAGTTAAAGGTCCTATGATCCACAATATTCTTGTTCCACCAGTCTCCTTGAGGCAAATTTGGGGGTTGGCCTTTGGAGCTGGAGACTCAGTGCCCCACAAAGAGGGCTGCAGGCAGGGAAGGCCACACCCACACTCCTAATCAGCTAAGCTTTGCCGCAGGACTCCCTGGCCCCTCCATTTTGAGGGGCTCATTGGATGCCCCACCCTGCCTCAACAGTGCCCATCTCTCAGCATGAGGCTGCCAGGACTGCAGAGCTGCCAGCTCTCTGATGGAACTTATAATTTCCATATTCTGCTTGTCTTCCTGAATTGGTTGTGACTCCATCGGCAAGCAATGAGCAAGCCTCCTCTGGAAAAATGGTTCAATTAGAGCCCATAGCAAAACCCTGCACAGTGTCTCTCAACGAGGATTCGTCAAACAGATTTGTTGAAGGGCCTCATTGTATCTTGTCCAGCTCATAGACATCATAGATGCCCTGTACTGGACTCTATGCTGGAACAGATGAAAGGGCAGGTGGTATTTTGTGGATGCAGCGTGGGTCTGGAGAGCTGACGAGAGACCTGTGTTGCCTCTTTTTGGGAAGGCCCGCCACATTGAGAACAATCAGGTACATAACTCTGCAGCACTGAGCCTTCCCAGGGATCAAGGACACTGGGGTAGAAGTCTTGCTTGCCGAGAGCTGCCTGGCAATCAGAGGCTCTTCTTTGGCCAACGCTAGTGAGGTGGTGTCTGCTGCCAGTACCTCACCTATCTGAGGCCAAGAATTACCATGGCAGAGGGCAGTCATGACAGGAAAGGGGTCAATTGTGGGGGAAAGGATTGGGCAGCAGGGTGAGTTGGGGTGGATCTCAGCAGAGACCCCCCCCCTTCCTGATTCAGGATCTTGTGATCAATCTCTGAGAGCCTTTGAAAGGGGGATCTCCCCACCCCTAGGATCCCTCAAGCAAATATGCCAAGGTTTGCTTTCTGAGGAACGTGCATAGCAGTCTCCCACCTGCTGCTGGATGAATACTGGGGGCTGCAGAATGTGACACTTAACTGCACATGAATTGCCCATTTAAGGGCCTCAGTTGGCAGTAGTGGGCTGGGGTGTGGAGAAGGTTATCCTTGGGACCACAGGCCTTCCCCCCCCAACAGACTTCATCGGGACAATGGGAAGAAGGTAATGGTGTCCATTCACAAACCCTCCTGTCCAGCCTAATGCCTCTCTGCTATTCCTTTGCTGCTGCCTGCAAAACCTGGGCCAATGTTTCTGCAAGTTATTCAGCTAACTAGGTCATCAGGCCTTTAATTCAAGACATTAGGAACTGAGGAAAATTAAATAAACGTAAGCCTCAAATTCTGTTATCTAATTTGTCTTTGGGCCAAAACCTCATACATTCGAATTTAATCTCTCCTTCCCACAACCCAAAATCAGCAAGAAATTATTTTTCCCAATTCCTGAGTACAGAGGCATGCTTTTCCCTGCCTATTCATTCTCCAACATCTCAAAAGTAGGGTTAAAGTCCTAGCTTCATTCCAGCACAAAGATAACTGAGTCTATGCCTGCTCTCTATAGCGTTAAACAATCTTTCCCATTCCCCTTGCTATATTCCCATAGCCCTGCTATTTTGTTTATTTCAAGAGTCCAGCCAATTTCCTTGGGAAATTATTGATTGTTTCAGTGCAGAGAACATGCATTTTTCCAAGGGTGTTTCTATGATAACAAATGAACTCACTGGGAGAGAAATGTTGCCACACTGTGTCCATGTTATCTACAGGGAGCTGGTGGTGAGTGGGCTGGGAGGCCAGATTTCTCAATTTTTAATTTCCCCACCATTGTCCTGACTCTCCTGGGACAGGAGTGGTGGGAGAGATGCCACAAGAATTGGTTAACAATCCCCCAGTGTCCCTGGTGTAAGTCACTCTCCAGTGATTTGATCTATTATGATCTAAAACTCTACATTAGACCCAAGGGGGCTGAAGAATTCCTGATTCAGAATTTTGGATTGAATAATTGATGACAAAAATCCTATTCAGAATTCTGTTGTGGTCTAATTGTTTAACTGTGATATCTATTCAGGATCACATCTATTGTAAAACCCAATACCCATGATCAAAGAGATTCGACACAATTGGTGCATTTTAATCTAATCTGCTCATGTGAAAACAAGGCAGATTTGGGTCAAATATGCTATTGACTTTAGGATGTAAAATGAGTCTCAGAGTCAAATCTACTGAAGTCCTAAGATAAAGGTTTAGTCATTAGTGTCGCAAGTAGGCTTACATTAACACTGCAATGAAGTTACTGTGAAAATTCCCTCATCGCCACACTCCGGCGTCTGTTAGGGGTACACTGAAAGAGAATTGAGCGTGGCCAATAGACATAACCAGCATGTCTTTCAGACTGTGGGAGAAAACTGGAGCACCCGGAGGAAACCCACACAGACACGTGAAGAATGTACAAACTTCACACAGGCAGTTATCCAAGCCCGGAATTGAACCCAGGTCCCTGGAGCTGTGAGGCAGCAGTGCTAACCACTCTGCCACCATGCCACCTGTGCAAGTTAGGTTGATTAGCTATGCTAAACTGCCCCTTAGTGTTAGGGGCATTAGTGGGGTAAAAATGTGGAGTCACAGGGATAGGCACTGGGTGGGATTGTTGTCGGTACAGGCTTGATGGACAAATCATTCATCTGCACTGTAGGGATTCTATGATTCCTCAGAGCTGATCGTCTTCAGCAATAGCACAAGCTGGGCAATAACAATCCAAAGGTCCTGCATGACCTTCTTTTCCACAATAGAAAAGAAAATTGGGTGATCCGTTAAACAAGCTGCTGATTCAGTATCGCAGTTTTATCAGGGAGACCGAAGTGCAGCCCCATAGTCCATTCACAATCTTTATAGGCAAAGTTCAGAGAGACAAAGATATTCAGCTTACCCCCAATTGAATTTGCACCCAAATATTTTAACATCCTATGTGTTAGAAGGATTGAACTTGGGCAGCTGTCAGTTGGAAGCTGTGCTCTAGGACCAGAACATCATCAGATTTTATGAGGACCTTGTGTACTGCTGCTGCTTTTTTTTGATGGTGCTGGTTAATACTGCAACATCCCAATTAAAAAAGCCGGTTGAGAGGCATATTTCTAACCAGTGCTTCTTGTAGATCCAGGAGTCAAACATCTTCCTATTAAAGAGTGAAAAGTAACAGGAATATTGAACTGGTAGTTTTATAGAAAACCATAAATAGGATTAGGGCAATTCCACAGATCAGCTGTACAGTGCCTGCAACCTGAATAGATAATCCAATTTGATGTTTAGAATTGAGGATCAAATGCCTCTCGGATCTGAGTCCAAATCCAATCCTGACAGATGATATGAAAACTATTAAGAGATCGAAGAGAAATAACTTTGGAGAATCTGATATCAGTTCCCGATGGACCTAACTCCACTACATAAAGCTTACCAAAATTCAATACTAATTAGGAAGTTTTATTTCAAGAGGTCATTGTTGATATAGCAAGTTTAAGAGGCAGGTTCAATAAGAGGTGCTGATGTCAGATAGGAATTAAGGCACATTTTTGGGATAATATGGCTGAAGCTCTGATCGATTTGCTCCACACTACACTTGATCTGGAAACTCATGATACTAACGCTGGGTAGGAAAAGGAAAAACAAATCCTGATCATAATACCAAAATCTTCTTCATAATGACTGCAGAATTCACACCAGAATATATTTATAAAGTTCATGATGAGAACTCAAAGTCTTCAATTCTGTTTCTGTACCTGACATGCCCAAAAGATAGACCCAATCTTACGGAAATATCTATGCAAATTTACCTCAGATCTTGGATGTCCTTGGATTGATGGAGCCCTTCTCCTTCAACCCAGAGACTTGGTTTGCCTTATAAAGGCTTTATTTCCCGTTCATTTTAGCAAGTAAGACCGCAATTGCATTTTAAAACACAGGATAGAATGGCTTGACTTTCTGAGGTATATGCTGGTGAATAATTTGCCTGAAATGTCTTTCGGAAATGAGATCAGCACTTGAAGTTGAGGTGAGTAGTAAGCTTGGGTCTCGGGGGTAAGGGTCATTATTTTTTTCTATATCGAGATAGCTCTTAGTGTTTACGCAGTCAATTGGGCAACCGCTGAAGTCAAACCCTGTAAAGCGCATGCACTAAGTTGGAAAAAAGGAAAGTGATGTTGTTGGCTTATCCACTACCTGGACCTTAGATCAGCTAGCTGGCTTTCGAAACCAGGGTTGTCAGATTTGGCTGACAGTCCTGAAAAACTCATCACACATGAGTGCAGGTTAAATTGATCCTGTTCCTTTACCCATAGAGATGTGGGTGTATTATTGCTCTGCTGCTTACTAACACATCCATTAAGCTTTACAGGAAGCAGTTATCTAAGCAATGAACATTACATGAGTTATAATTTCAAGGTGGTTTTAATTACCATTTACAAGAATTCTAATTACTGGAAGCATAACATACCTCTACATTTAAGGGTACAACACAATTTTATAACTCAAATTGAGTACACTAAGACATGATATGATAGTAATAATTATTTTAGAAGTGTGCATTATTGATAAAATAGCATGCTTTGCATCGCTTCAACGCACAAATGAATTTTGATGTATATTATTCATCACTAATGTTGCCATTCATTATTGCTTAATTAAAAATAGACTGGGGTCAACATGCATGATATAGTAGAGCTGACAGCTCCAAACATTGCAGATATTGTTTCCTCCTAGGCCTTTGTTTTAGTCAGTGAAAAATCTTTAAGGTATAATTGCATTCTCTGCATACGAGGAGCTCCGCATCAAAAAAAACACATTAAAATACCTTCCGGAGTTAAGAAGACAAGAACTGCTTATATAGTTTTCACTGTCAGCCAAATGACATGTTTCCGATGCTCATCTTGTTTGCATGTAAGAGGATTCACACTGTGTCTATGTTCTGCCAGAACACAGTATTAAAATGAGCAGTTAGTACAAATCAGCCATAAACATGGCATATTTGTTAGACTGACAGAAGTCGCTGTGAGTTCCCTGGTGCAGTTTTTAAACACTTGGCAGTGCTGGATGCAAAAACTGGGGAGGGCTGTGTGTGCATCATTTGGGCCTGAGTGCAATGCACTTGAAATAATTACTTTAATCAGCAAAAGTTAATTACTTTAAATCATAAATTAATGGCAGAGCATTTGGCAGCGCGTGATGTGTGTGGCGAGGCTGTCATGCAAAATCACAGGTGAACCTGTGACCCCTTCACATTATCACTGGATGAAGAGAGTCTACAGTGTATTGGGGCTTATTGAATTGAAAATGATAAGCTTTCTTTGACAAAAGATTGCACTTCCTACATCCTTGTTTTGCTGGAGAAACTAATCACTATATCACTTACCAAAATGATCATAAACAAACAGAGTGTTTATGAGCTTGTGTTGCTGGGAAATTTGTCCTTGACAATGATTATGGTTTTGATCAGCGATGCCAGTTTTATTAACCTTAAAATGTTTAAAAATGAAATATATGCACTAAAACAGAGGAAGAAAGAGCCGCATTGTACATTCAACCTGTTCTAATTCTTGGTTAGCTCAGCCATCGTTACTGATCCAAAATAAAATGAAAATAACAGCAAGTTTATTTTGAGGTTTACAAAATGGTTAATGGCAGCGTGGGCACTTTTCCAACTTCCATTCCACAAGACTGCGTGCAGTATCTTTTAGTCTGATTTTATTTAACCAGTGAATTTTAAATGAAATACCCATGAATAATCAGCGACTGTGTTTTTTAAAAAAAACAGTAATTTTAAATTTTCAATCTATTCATCAGGTAAGTGAGGGTTACAAAAGGCAGTAGCCTATCCTTGCTGAAGTGCAGTTGTTTAGTGTGGCACATATTGAGAACTGCGCTGGAAATCAGTTGCTGAAAAGGTAAATTCTGAAAGAGCTAAAGAGGGAAACCAGATGTCTCTGGACATCAGCTGTTCCTATAAACTAGGTTGAGCTTAAATGCTCAGCTCTAACTATATATGAAAACACCTAATAGTTTTGGCTGCTTAAGCAGGTGTTAGATGAGGACTAATGACAGAAGCGCATATGTACACCAGAATCTGGAAGGAGCAGCATTACATGCTGCATACATTTGCAATAATAATGTGATATAGCTAAAATATTATGTGTAGCCAGGATGCTTTGACTGGGTCGCACAAACATTGAGACTCCATTTTCCCCCTTCTCTCTACTTGTTTGCATTTCATTTGACCCCTTTTCTCTGATGACAGAAATCCCTTCTGTTCAGTGGTTATTTGGCTGCACTGCTCAATTCTAGGCGTTGATAATGTTATGAATGCGCTGTGGAATAATGAACTCTTGCACCAGAAAGGAATGTTTTCTCTTTGGTTAGTCTTGTAGTTCCCCTTTTAACGCATCAATGCCTGGTCATGGGGCAATGTCAAGTGTCAAAATGTCAAGCATGGAAAAAAGGGTCAGAAGTATTAGAAATGGGCTCCCATAATAGATAGAAGAGATCTTGCCACACAATCCACTTTGGTATATTCCTACCCAGTAAGAAATTCCATCTAGTGTTCTGATAAAGCTGATGCGGATACTTGATGCATAATTCATGTGGTAAAACTCTTTTTTTTATTCTAGAGCTGCCAAAACAGAGATTGCCTTAAAATATTTTTCTAACTTATTTCCTGTTAAGTTATTCTTCCCAATATCTCCATGAAGAGGTCTCTGACAGAAAATTTTAATCCTTAAATTTGCTTTCAATTAGCCCCGACAAGGTGCACACATCGTCTCTGCTTCTCCTTGTAGAGATGAGCCTCACTCTGCATTGCCCCATGACCACAAAACTGGGACTGACTGCTGTTCATTATTTTGGGATTCACCAGCACAAAGCTTTTGTCCTACCACTGTGTGTGCTACCCATGCCATTGTTTTTTGACCATACTTGTACAGGGGAGCATGTACTGCTGCCGCCCAGAGGGGAAACTAAGTAATAACTTGAAATATGAACCCAATCCAAGCAAATCTCTGGTTCAAAGCTCACACCAGTTTGACATTTTGACTCCGTGCTATTTTTACCCTACTGCATGCAATAGCGACCAACTGATGCCATGACTGATCATTCATTTTAAGCCAGTGTTCTGTTCGCTCCCCTTCCCTGAAATGACAATTCACACTGCCATACAAGACTGTGAATGCCAAAAGCCTTCCTTTACTTAGTCCAAGTGGCAGTTCCTCATCTGTGAATCAGACAATGATTGTCAGCAAGTGGTTTAATCATTGGCAAGTATCAAAGCCAAGTCCAGTCCTGATAGGGACAATGATCAGGAAACAGGGACACTGGCTGACTCCGTCATCTCCTTAGCTTGACGTCTCAACATAGATTGGAGGTTAACACTGCTATCTTCTAGCATCACGGACTCATTTTATTTTACTGATTTGACATCTTTTCAATTAATTCTTTGTATCACTTTTTTTTGTTATCCCTGCCGTACTTACTTTCCCACACCAAATTTTTAAGTTTAAATTTATTTATTAGTGTCACAAGTAGGCTTACATCAATGCTGCAATTAAGTTACTGTGAAAATCTCCTAGTCACCACACTCCAACGCCTGTTCGGATACACCGAGGGAGAACTAAGCAATCACCTAACCAGCACGCCTTTCGAACTGTGGAAGGAAACTGGAGCACTCAGAGGAAACCCATGCAGACACGAGGAGAACATGCAGCCTCCGCACAGATAGTCCCTGGCACTACCCATTGTGCCACCATGTGCAATGTATGTTAGTGAAGCCTGCATCGGCATTTCCCATCAGCGGGTAGAACTTTCCAACCCTTAGATCTTGTTCAGTCCACAGACACCTGTACTTTCTATCAGGCGTGCAGTGAGAAGCCACAGTTTCCAAATGCAGCTCAGTTCAGTGTGAGCTGTCCTCTGCTCAGACAATACGAAGCCAATCCTTAAAAGGCTCTCATCAAACTCAAATTTAGCCCAGTTTATGTTTGAATTGACTTTTTGATCCTTTGCCACTGTACCCTGCTACAAGCAGACATGGTGGAGGACAGGCCCATTCATCTCTAATTTGTCACTGCAGTTCTTTTCAAAATTCAAACCTCTGCATAATTTTCTATCAAAATTTGATATGTGAATACAGAGCAAGCGTGGTCAAGTTCTTGACTTATATGACCCTGTACAGCTGGAGAGCACAATCATTCTGTTCCTTCTTTTTTGTCATAATTATCTTTGCACAGTAATTGTAAAATTACTTCAGAACATTACTGAACCCAGATTGCAGCTTCTAGTTTTTGTACCTTTTTTCTCGCTACAAACAAAAAAAAGAGTTAGCATAGCTATCATTTCTTTTTCCTGTAGGTCCTAATCTGTTTCAAATTAAATCAAATCCTGCATGGTGTGGAGTGATATTCTAATCATTCCAATGTGTCTAGCGCAGAAGACAAACAGAAAACATGAAAATGAAAAGTGGATATGGCATCTAGTCATTATACGTATGAACACATAATAGCCAAAGGCACAACCGGAAGGTAACATCAGTTCCAATCAGAACTATAGTTTTATTGAAACCAGATTTTTGTTTCTGGAAGTATGCCTATGCATCACATCTTTAATACTGATTTTGGTTCACGATAGTAAAAATGTCACTATCAATTAGTTGTTGAAGTGGGGGCCCAATACAGGTCACACAGGTGCCCTTACATACCTTTGATATGTAACTGTAGCACAGCTCTCGAATTCCAGCCAGATCATATTTTTAGCACAAATATTTATTAAGTGTAACAACCGAAATAAATAAGATGGGAACTTATTGTTTGAACAGTTCTTTCTCTCACCCGCTCCCCACCCGGCTCCCCCCCACCCACCCCAGCCCGCCTCCCCGACACAGTCCACAGTATCTTTCTTTCAGCAGTTATGGTTTAAAAAGTAACGCCACACGGTCTACGCAAGTCAACTTGCCAGCAGTTATCAAAAGCAAAACACTGATGGCATTCGAACGCAACGCCATTCTATTCAGTGTTTGATGCACTAGGTTCTCAGACTGAATTAATGCAGCAAACTACAGGGAAGTTTGTAATCTTTAGTTGGATCCCGTAAACCTCTTTTTGGCTGGAGCCAGGATTACATTATGACAGAACAAGTGTTGCATGAGATGTGAGCGATGGAGATGGTCTGCTGAAAAACCCTGGAGCAGGTGTTTCTCATCCTCATTTGCAATGGAGCATGGCCCCTGGCTCAGTGAGCTGGAGCAAACGTGCTGGCAGGACCCATCATGTACCTGCGTGCTGAGATGCACTAATGATAATGGATGCAGGCCTATTAACCATCCCATTTGTAACTGCACACAACACTGATTACTGAGAGAATGAGTCAGCGGCTTTCCAAGTGGCGAAGGATTCTGGGTATCCCATGATCCTTTGCACGAGCAGTTTCCCCCCCCCCCCCACTTTGTATTCAATAAAATGGACAACATTTCGACTTTTCTACTTTTTCTTCCCCGGCTGTAATACAATATGCATGTCCTATTGTTAAAACAGATAAGGAAGCTGCCATCATTATCATTAATGTTTTGTGAATCGTTTGACAGGAAGAGCACCTCTAGGATCCTACGCACACCTTCACACGACTCAAATTTAAGGCTACTTTTGTTGAAATAAAACATTGCGGGAGGAGAAAAAAAGCAAACAAAAAAACACAGGACGAATAACTTTCTAAAAGCAATAAATAAAGAATAACCAAACTTTATCACATTCCCAGATGTGCAGGTCAGATTGATTGGTTGTGCTAAATTGACCCTTGGTGCTAGGGGGATTAGCAGGGTCAATATGTGGGGTTTCAGGGTTAGGGCCCATTGTTGTCAGTCCGGGCTCGATGGGCCAAAAGGCCCCCTTCTGCACCGTAGAGATTCTATTTTATTCTATTCACTTTTATTCAGCAAGTTTGCACAACTGTTGTGGCAGAACAATTACACAGCCAGAAAGATTGCACTACAGCCCATGGATTACTAAATGCTACAATTTTATCATTGTGGCAACTTTCACTTTGGGCAGAAAATTGTCAATTATATACCCCGCCTCGTGGACTGTCCTTGAGTGGGGTGTTTAATATGCGACCAATCAATATAGCCAGTTTTCAACCTCAGCCATGTGGAAAGTGTCCTCCTATCCTAGTGACCCACCCATGGCGATTTGCTGTTAATTCTAGGTGCCAGCCCCTGTCTCTACCTGTCCACCAGCAGAGGCCAAAGTGCGAGTGCACCACGCAGTAGGCAGTAGTTAACGTATATATAAGCTCCTCACAGGGTTCCAGTTTATTCTTAATCCATAATGGAGCTTCTGGGCAGAGTTTTAAGTGTCCCAGCTGGCATATTTCCCTTCCACCCACTCTCCTAGCCACAATTTTACCAGACACTGGTGTGACATAGGTGGCCTACCCACCTTCACCCTAGTTGAGCCTTGTAGGTTGTCTCAAGGGTGACTGCACATCCAGTTTCAATTTGAAGCTAGCGGAGGGAGTTTAGAGATGTTGGGGAAAGCCCCGCAGGCCTCATCAGGCCTCTGGCAGGATAAGTCAATGGTTCCCTTTTACAAAGAGAATATCTCATTCCCACCCACCACCCCCCTCCTCCCCCACTACCTCACAGTATACATAAGACATCAACTCATTCCAAAGTGCCAAATTGCATTAGCCATTTGAACATTAATGTAGCCCCAAAGTATTCTCTTCTCTTAACTTTTTCCCCTCTCTTTCCCTCTTTTTCTCATTCTGTCTTTGTGGCCTTCTTAGCTGTCACACTTTCCAGCGTTTTCTCTTTCGAAAGCAGTTCAGAGATGAAAGATAGCTTAGGATTGAGAGATCCTACAGTTTAAATACAAGATTTTAACCATATGATTGTCGAGATAGCTCCAAATAGGTTACAGCAAAATCAATGACAAGAATTGTTGGTATTTTGCATGCACGATCCTCAGGCATTAGATTGAATTCTCCCATCTGATGTTTATTATTGAATGGCGGAGTTTGTACACCGGCAGGTTCATTATTCATACGGAGGGAGAAATCCACTGAAGTGCCCTCCTTTCCTGGCAGTAGGAAAAGGTGAGTTAGCAAGTTGCTCCTGCAGTGAAATAATCAGGAAAGGGATAATTTAGGACAGAAATACAACATGAAAATCCATTGCCATTGAAGAAATGCATTCAGGCTTTCTCATTTCTTTTTAAAATGAGGTTCATGGTGCCAGTACAGTTCAGCCTGTCTGAATTTGTAGCATGTTGTAAAGTATACCAGCCTGAAGAAGGACAATTAGAGACATCAGGGAACACATCGCAAAAGACCAGGAAGCATCAAAAACACTGGAAGATTCTGCACAAGAGACCAGGAAGAAGCTGTGCTGCTAAGGACCGAAGAGGAGTGCCAGAGGATTCAGAATATGCACTGGAGACTTGAATGGGGGGACACACAGGGCTTGGGACCACATGACCAGAACTCGAAGAGGGAAACCACAAGACTTCAAGCACCCACTGAAGCACTGAGCAGAGATGCAGCAGGGCTGGTGAAAAGGGATATGGCAAGGGACTCACCAACTACACCATGGGACCCAGCATAGTGGAGGCCCAAGGTAACAAACAGATAATTTGATTGAATATGAACTCTTTAAATCCACCGTATCTCAGGTATTGTGTTGAGTTGGCAGGTCAATGTCTAAGTGTCAGTTGACCCAGATCGGATTCTTGTTTTCAAAATGTAAATAATGCAACAACATTCAGGCAGAACTCTGTACATCTAATATAGTTGCATGTACTGTTGGATTTCATTTTCAGAACTGCAACTACACAGAGGTGAAGTATCAATTGAACATCGTACTAATTTTCACTTCAGTCGTTTTTTTAAAATGATTCGCATCTGACTTAGTTTGAGTTTGGACAAAGAGAACATGGTCAGAGTAAGCTGATGTGAATATTTGAACCGTGGCCAATTCACTCATAGCTTGCTGCAGGGGAAAAGCTCAGCAGCCAGAAAAGATGGGACTCTGCTGGGCTTAACACAGGAGACACTGTGGGGCTCAGCAGCCATGTTGCTGAGCTGAGAGATAAGGGCATTGGGGAGCTCGACAACCGTGCCACAGGGCTAATGGACAAGAATGCCAGAGGAGGCCAAAGGACGCAGCAGCTATGCCGTGGGATATTGGGAAGAGGGCACGAGAGGGCTCGATCATCTTATCATGGGATTGACGTATGAGGATATTGTGAGTTTCAGCAGCTATTCCATGGGATTTAGCACAGATGTTACCAGGAGACTCAGCAGTCAAGCTCTGGGACTCAAACAAGAGGAAGCCAGAGACTCTCTCAAGACATGCTCTGAGAATTAAGGAAGTCAGGGGAATCGCCAGCCATGCTGTTGGCCAATACACAGGATACTTAGAGAGAGAGAGAGAGCAGCAGTTAGCACGCACTGATTTTCATCCATTTTACTAGCACTGAAAGAAGTCATGGAAGGAATTACAAAATTGTTTGGATCCATAATTACAATGGTTCTCATGACAACATTACAATTGTATCCAGCACAGGTGTTAATACGATTATTGTATGCTTGAGGATGAAATATGTAGTTTGCATTACTAAGGTTATTGTTTTGAGAAATACAGGTTATATTTTAATTCAGCCTTTGTGAGGTTTAATGCCAGCAGTGCTGGTTTTTAATCCTTTCGCTTATTACTCAGTAAATTCTCCGGAGTCTCGGTAAGCAATTTCAGTAGCCGCAAATACCCATGACTGTAACTTTGAATCAGCTTTGCTTCCTATTAAAATGAATGAGGCACAGAATCTGGTAAACTGCTGCATGCTGTTGGCATAGTGGGTTCACCAACGCCCACGAATAATTGCTTTTCTATTCGGTTAGCTCGGACATAGTTACTGTAATTTATTACTGTGGGAAAAGTATGGGTTTGTTTTTTCAATGATCATCTTTGAAGGAAGGTTTGATAGATTCAAAAGACTGATGAATCTATGATCATTGGTATTACATTCAGTAACGATTCATGTACGTTTTACACCAGGTAGCTTATACTCCAGGTATTGGAAAGAATGGACTGCTGTTGAAATCGTGTATTGTATGATCAGGTTAATGTATTACTATCCTGGAACATGTTCAAGCGCTTAATCTTGACTTCTTTTTAAATTTGACTTTTATTTCAACTTTTTATTTTGAATGCTACATTTTTTTTAAAGGTGCAATCAACTTCAATGAAGTGTTAAATCGCTATGAAGAATGACATTTCTGTCAAATGTGACAACATACCCCCCAGAACTATGAGACACCAACCCCGTATTTGCATGTTTATATAAAATAAAATCTATTGAGAGGACGAAACAGCGCCTAGAGTGGATGACTCCTCCAGGAGACAGAATGCGCCAACAGAGACAGGTCAACTGCACATGTGCGCTCAACCCGTAGACAGTGTGAGATTTACCACAGAGAAAGGAGAGGCATAAAGATATTGTAATTGAGCTGCAAATGAAAGGGCAGAGAAGTGCAACTCAAATCCAGGACATCAGACAGAGTAACTCTGCATGGTCACTGTGGGGGTGCAGACTTCACTGCTTTAAACGAGCTGCACTGATTTGTTAACTTTGTAACCTCACAGGACTGACACAAGGTTTTTCTTTATACCACATGAAACAGACAGCTAATGTAAAAGCAATGAAACACTGTAACATCTGTTATAAAAACCATTAACATTCTGAAGCTTAAATGAACCAGATAGCTAGTTCTATGCCTAAAATTTTAATTACTTTTTTTTGTGTGCCGTGCCGTTGAATGGAACATTTTCTCCACTTTGTATCCCCTGGTGTTACTAAACACAGGCCTAGGTTGGGAATAGTGTTAGAGATTAGACTAACTCACATTGTTTTGAATAAACTGTTTGGCTCTAACCCCAGTCATGGCTGCCCACAAATGTTTCTATTCCGATTCTGCTGTTAAATTGGGGAAAATTGAATAATTTACTTGTGGCCCTTTGCTCTTGATAAGAAGGGGAGACTTCACGAGTTATTTTCTGTAGATGTGAGTTTGACTAAATTTCCATAGATGAAGAATGTGGTAATTAGTAAATAACGATGGTACCCCCAGTCCCTCGTTCAGAATTAAATGGTTTAAGGGATTAATGTATTGTATTTACCTGCCACTTGTGAGTTTTGCCCTTATGTCTCCTTTCATGAAAGTGGACACTAACTGATGTGGCGAGTGTCTTTTATCAGCCTTAAACCCATGATTGGATTTGATTTTGATTACGATGATTACAGCTGAATTCAATTTACCCACTCGCTATGCTGCATCGCAGGTCTAAACAAAGGCAGGCACTGGACAATTTCTAATTAGAATCCAACAACACATGTGCTTTGGTGTACTGAGGGTCAGGAGGTGAGAGCAGATTCACATCAGGCTGTTTACAGTAGCTTAATTTGAATCGACTTACAGAGGTGCCAGTAAGGCAACGTGTTTTAATATGTAACAGCTGAAGCTTAGACAATAATAAACAAGGTGTAGATTTATCATTAGTTTTCAGCACACCAAGGACTATTTTGGAATGAAGCAATGCTAGCTGCTAAAATGAATGCTAATATGCTACAAACCTGGGTAAAAGTCTTTTTGAGTTTATTGACAGCTTGGTGACATCAATGATAGGCAGCAGTGTGTCTGTCGATGCTTGTTGACTATTTGCTCTCGTAAGTGTGAGTCTTTGGCTATTACAATGTCTCGGCGAAACTGGAGATCAGCTCATGATCACGAGTGGACCTATAGCACCTCCAATTACTGAGATTACTCCACCTCCGCTGGTGACCAGGCAGCCCAGGAGAATTAAAGCACAGTTCACTCACACTTCATGATTGTCCCAAGGTCAGGAATTCAGCCTCACCAGAACTCCTTCTTGGCACGTGTTACTCATCCATTGGAACTATCTCCCTGCCGAGAATACAGCTGACAGCTTCTAACCAGACTGATCTCTTTTAAACTATGCGCTGTCCACTTACTCACCATTGACAACTGATGTTTCTGCAGGGTTTTTATTGTGTATGTCTTATAAGTAATGCATAACCTTTTGCTGTCAGTTTGATTCCCTTTGAATTTTTTTTAAATGACGGGTACAATTGTGTATTTATTCTTTTTTTTTAACTAGAAATTCGACAATTTTCGCTTGGTGCCCATGACTTCCCTGACTCGGCAGCAGCTGCTCTGACCCAGAACAGTGAAAGGTCCCGGAGCTGACTGAAACTGTGCGGGCACCTGGAGGTTTGCCGTGCTTTCCAAGTTAATCCAGAATGTTCCTTTGACCTACCTGTAATCTGACTTGGAACGCGAGTGAAATTACAGCTGCATGTTGAACAGAGCTTCCGGCAATAGGGAGAAGCTTCCAGTTTTGTCACACAATTTGGAATTGTCTGCAGAAGTGAAGGGATTCCCAGGACTTTTTGTCAACCTTCTCTGCAAGGAGTAATGAGGAATTCAAGAACTTCAGTAGCTCATTAATTAGATAGTAACAGAGAAGAAGTCCTGCTTGTGTGAGAATAAGTGGAATTATGCAAACAAGTTTTTGTTTTGATGCAAGGTGAAACTGGTGTAGTAAACGCCTAATTTTTGTCTGTTTCCCTGATCAGTTCGCCTTTAAATCGCATAATTTGTTTTCAGATTCATAATTAACAGATGAGAACATCAGCAGAGACGAAGGCCTAGTGGTATTATCTGCTAGACTATTAGTCCAGAAACTCAGCTAATGTTCTAGGGACCTGGATTCGAATCCCTCCACAGCAGATGGTGGAATTTGAATTACAAAATTACTGGAATTAAGAATCTACTGATGACTATGAAACCATTGTCAATCGTCAGAAAAACCCATCTGGTTCGCTAATGTTCTTTAGGGAAGGAAATCTGTCATCCTTATCTGGTCTGGCCTATATGCGACTCCAGAGCCACAGCAATGTGGTTGACTCCCAACTGCCCTGGGGTAACTAAGGGTGGGCAATAAGTGCTGGGCAGCCAATGATGCCCATGACCCGCAAATTAATTTTATAAAATGGGCTTTTCCAAGCTCTCAGAGGGTAAGTGTCCCAATTTATTGTGGTGCTCAGCTGGAAGGTTTAGGAAAATCCCAGGTTCAATCCATCTGTGATTGCCAATCTTGGTTCAGGGTGGTCTGGAGGTTATAACAATTGGCCTCAGAATTCCTAAACTGGAAAAAGTCAAACCCATCAATCCAGATGCCAATTCCTGTTCAACATATACATGATCAGAAGTGCATATAGATTCCAGGTTTGCATCTGAAATATGGTCACTCAGGACAGGGGCTAAGGATTTTTTGTTTATTCCTTCATGGGCTGTGTGCATCACTGGCAAAGCCAGCAATTTGTTGCCCATCCCTAATTACCCCTTGAACAGAATGGCTCATTTCAGGGGGCAGTTAAGAGTTAGCCACATTGCTGTGGCTCTGGAGTTACTGTAAGCCAGATCGGTAAAGGACAGCAGGGCCCTAATTCTTTGGCCATTCACACCAACAGGGTTCTCTGGTCCCACCAGCAGCGCACCCCGGCCCGTGGGTTTTGCACCAGCGTGATGTGATGTCAATGAGAATTTCCACTGAAGCCAGAGAATCCCACCGCCAGCAAACAACATGCCACCTCTAGCCGGCCGGCTAGGAGGCAGGAGAATTGCATCCCAGTTTCTTTCCTAAAGAGGCATTATTGAAATATACAGGTTTCTACAACAATCAACAATCAATCTAATGGTCACCATTAGACTTTTAATTCCAAATTTTTAATTGATTTCAAATTCCAATATCCATGATGGGATTTGATTCTGGTCCCCTGAGCATTACCCTGGGTCACTGAATACTAGTCTAGTCCAGTGATAATGCTACTATGCAACCAACTCCCCTGTAATACAATTGACAGTTCCCAGCCAGACTGACCTCTTTTAAACAATTTTGCCAGCACCTGCCAAATCATTCCCAATTCTGAGTTAACAGTTGAGGAAAAACATTTGGAACTGTCCTAAGGCTAAACTACAGCATGAAATGGTTTTTCAGCAGATTTTAGTCCACAGGATCTTATTGCAGAGCATTACGGATGAGAATTATGCTTATGAGTGAGATATTTTCCAGTATTGCACATGGATCAATATTATGAACTTGGAAAAGATCCTGTGGTCCATTCACCTTGCCCCATTTAATGATAATGTCTTGTGCATCACAATATATAAACACCCCACTGCATATGGTCTCCTGAGAGAGACAGGAAGAAAATCAGGGGGGCAGTGCGTAATGATATTGTTGCTGAGTGAGTAATTCAGAGACCCAGGGCAAAGCTCTGGGGACTCATATTTGAATCCCAGCATGGGATATGGTGATATTTGACATTTAAAGTCTAATGATAACAATGAAACCATTATCAATTGTTATCACAACCCACCTGGTTTACTAATGTCCTTTAGAAAACGGAAGCTGCCATCATTGTCTGGTCTGGCCTACATATGATTCCAGACCCAAAACAATGCAGTTGACTCTTAAATGCCCTCTGAAATGGCCTGGCAAACTGTTCTGTTCAAGGGCAATTAGAGATGGGCAATAAGTGCTGGCCCAACCAGTGACCTCCACATCCCACAAACAAGTAAAAAGAAAATCCTTCCATGTTTCCATAGTAGAGATCAAAAGGTTTGGGGGCACTAGGGGAATCCAAGGAATATGGAAATGGGCAGATATTAAATGATGAAGCTTAATGGGTGTATAACCTACCCCTGCTCCCATTCTTTCACTGTTCTGCATTGCCAGACATTCAAACCCTCTAACACTGGCAAATCTCTGTTCCTGGACTTGCTCTCACTCTCTCTTACTGATTATTTCGTAATAGTGTCAGATTATTGATAGCAGTCTTGATAAATTCCTCGGTGCACTTTAATTTTTTTTCCACCAAAAACTTGCCTCTATACTCATTAACTAAATTACAACATTCCAGCTGTAATTCATACCAAATGTATAAATACAGTAAATCAAAATCGCAAGGACAGCACTAAATACATGCATATAGCTGGTTTATTTTTCATTTTGACAACTTCATGCATTCAATGTCACTATCAAGTGACATGTTACAGTTTTGGCTGCTAAGTGGTGTCTTGGTATTATTGTTTGGTGGTTCCGACAGCCACCTGCATTTTTTCCTCTCAATATGGTCAGATAGTTGTATTTACAGCCCTCTGGTGACCCATAAATCTGTCGGATAGCATCAATAATGTGGAGTGACAAGCTGCCAAGATTTGCTGCCTCGCATAGTCGGTAACTTCAAATAAAAAAGTTTTGCCACAGCAAGAAATTAAA